>NC_086450.1:65952688-66253206 GCF_028390025.1 Pseudophryne corroboree | reverse complement strand
GGACACTCGCTGGGGCGGGTTTGTCCTCGGTACACAGGCCCCCCGTGTTAGACTGGCCTAAGATAAACTTGAACTAGGGGCACGGATGTGGGTGACAGCCAAGGAGCAGTGCCCCGCTGAACAACAACCCTTCAGGACGGTGGTCCTGCAGCGGGGAAGCGGCTCTGCACCTCGCAAGGCCGGTGACTGTTCTCCCCTAACTCCCACAGCGCAGGTATACTGTTGCCCAAACAGCATACCGAAATAACAAACATTAAAAAGAAACTGAAGAAAACTCTCTGGAGGTCAGAGATGTGCTTCCTCTCCTGAGGGCACTTTTTTTCTAAACTGCCTGTGGGAGGGGGCATAGAGGAGAGGAGCCAGCACACCCAGTGAAGAAAATTTCAAGTGTACTGGCTCCTTTGGACCCTGTCTATACCCCATCGTACTAGATTCCCCAATATATCTTATGGATGCTAGAGAAATAACTGGCTTTATATTAAAAACGGTCTTCTCAAAAATCACTTTAAACTATTGTGCTCAGTAATAATTTTAGGCTGCAGATGCATTGGCTTATCTATAATGGGTGCAGTGTGTGCGAGGCGCACGGGCCCTCAGGGTCCAGGGGGCCCACCCCGCACCCATTTGTTTAATACTTACCTCTCTGGAGTCCCCCGTCGGAGCCATCCCTTCTCAGCAGTATAATAGAGTTTGAACACTAGGGGGAACAAACTATTGCGTCTGCCGAAAACTCCGGAAAGATGGCACGGCAGCCATTTTTCCAGAGTTTTGCGCATTAGCAAAATCTTCGAGGAAATGGCTGCCGTGCCGTGATCCCGGAGGTTTGCGCATGCGCAATAGAGTCTATTCTCAGACTCTATTGCCACTGCGGAGAAGGATGGCACCGCCGGGGGACTCCGGAGAGGTAAGTATTAAAACACCTGTGCATCAGTCAGAGAGGAGGGGGCCCCTGAAGCAGAAGGCTGCACACGGGCCTCCTCCTCTCTTAAAACGCCCCTGTGCAGATGTCATGTGTCCGCCATGATTTCATGTCATGTTATATACAAGGTAATAGGACATATTCAAACTTACTGATATATGCTTTAACCCAAGTGATCTTTCTATGTTCCTGAGAAATAAATTTACTTACCCAATGTCCCTACTGTACTACCACCGCTAACCACTGGATTGCCTTGCAGTAACTTGCCTTGCAGTAACACTGATGGTCAAGACAAAATACCCATCAACCCATAGACACAGGTCTATTCAAACGTAAAAAATTCCACACAGTACCTTTCATAACTACTGTACTGAAAACGGACAACCGAGAGGTGTTTGGGAAATGGACAGAGAAAACATGGTCTTGACCAGGATGTCTACGGATTGGATTAGTGCACATTGCTTCTTATGTGGAAGAACCTGGCACTAAGCTTTTCTACTAAGCAAGATAAACTTCACACTGAACACGCCTCGTGCACAAGAACAAAATATCAACATATTATTACATACTGCAGAAGTCACACCGCATAAAAAAAAAACCCAAACCATTACTGGTTAGTAACCATACACTCAAGTTTTAATTGCAGCTTTATCTTTACACATGCTTCTTTTGGCAATTCAACCAGTTCCAAACAATAGACATACCTATGGTTCAAGGCCAATTAGTCAACCACTACCTCTCATAGCCCACCCAAACCCCCTCCTCTTACAGGTCCTGGTGCCCACCTACACAGGGGATGATGGGAAACACATTACTAAACTTTCTTCCCATTGTCTGCCTCTTCAGGAGACCGTGTCCTTCTACTACAAAAGAAACGGAGGTAAAGACACTTAACTAAAGTGTATCGCCATAAAACCTAAACAGGAATAAAAATAGCATTATTTTAAAATATGGTGAAAAGCCACCATTTTTGCACCACTTTTGGAGACCGTCCACGTATGCCAACACCGGTTGCCAACACTCTATGGGGGTCATTCCGAGTTGATCATAGCACAGCTACGATCAGGCACAAACACAAGCGGGGGGACGCCCAGCACAGGGCTAGTCCGCCCCGCATGTCAGTGCCTCCCCCCCCCCCCCCCCCCCTGCAGAAATGCAAAAGCATTGCACAGCGGTGATGCTTTTGCATTTCAGGAGTTACATACGGCCAGCGCAGCTCCAGCGGCTGGCTGGGAGAACCTCTTCGCTGCCCGGGGTCGTAGCGGCTGCGTGTGACGTCACGCAGCTGCCACACACACACACACCCCCACATTGGCCTGACCGCGCCCCCTAAGCGGCGGCTTAACGCCGCTGTCCAGCCCCCTCCCACCCAGCGACCGCCTCGATCGCTACAGTACAACGGCCTTTGGCCGTCCAGCATGCGCAATAAACTGCAGCAAGCGAGCAGGTCGGAATGACCTCCTATATGCATCCGATACAATTATGGGCGATGTGCTGCAGAATATTGCCGCAATGTTTAGCAACGGCCATATATGCCCACTACAATATACAAACAGCAGCACTAGCTTTCCTGCGCACCTCTAATCACCTTATCTATACCCCATGGTACTACACTCCAGCGTCCCCTATGGAAGATAGAGAAAATAGCAGCTGCAATGTCCCATTATGGAACTGCGCATTATGGCCACCCGATTTCATTGAATTGCCTCCCGGAGAGTTACAGATTCAGCAGGTTCAGCATCATTAATATATGGGCAATAAATTGGCTCAACATACTGTAACAGACTGTACATTAGATGGGTTAGATAACAACAGGTAGTAATGAGCCACCTGCTGTGAAACTCTATCCTAGCAACACCTTGCATATGGAGTGTCTAGAGACACCTGGCTGATAATGGGCCGAGTCTGCCACAAAGGCTAAATGTTGGAGTTGGTTTTAAATTGCCATAAAACAAAGTCATACACCACTTAAAACAAACTGATGCGTAACAGCAACACATGAAGTTTCAAACGTACAAAACAATAAAAGAAGAACAGGCAGAGTCACTCACCCCACCCTCTTAAGATTCCAGAGTTGCGGTGTACAATGTAGGAAGGAAAATTAGAAATGTAGTTTACTTCCTGTCCCTCTTATAGGAGCCACACTTATAGTAGCACTTAGAAATGTTACTGCAATTTCAGAATACTGTATGTAGACAATTTATAAAACAAGGTTTATGAGCGGTATATACAATACATCCAATCTTAAATGATCATGTGTTATTTGAATTGATATAAACATTTTGTCTCACCCTATGAGCGGCCTGTAACTCCTCTGCCATGGCCTGGAACTTCTCCAGATGGACAGAGGCAAGATCCTGACGAAGGCGCTGTAATTCCTGCTCTTGTAGCTGTATCCACTGCATCCTTGCTTTTTCCAGCCGATCCTGGATTTCATTATCCTTCTCTTGCAAGCGGTCAGCCAAACACATCTCCAGCTCTTCCACAGCGACTGCATGCTCATCTCGGATTTTTTGTATCTCCGTAAGGTAAGACGACTCCAAGGTGTCCAGCTTTAGCAAGTGTGAGGCCTCGAGACTTTGAACAAGGCCTTCGTACTCCAGGTCACGGACGTGGAGCTCCTCTTGGCACTTCTGCAGCAAATCTGATAACAGCGTGTACAGATCCTTCTCCTGGTACTTCTGCAAGTCAGATACACGGAAGAGAAAATCTCCCTCAGAATGGTGATACAGTTCAGAGAAGTGTCCTCTCAACTCCTCATCGTTGTCTTGATGCAGTACTTCTGATTCCTGACTGCGCTTCCTTTCTGACACGTAGGAGCCGAGATTAAGCTCCTGAAACGGATTACTGTCCCCTGACTCTACAGAGACTATTCTCGTTAGCTGTTCTCCCAAGAGATTACTCTGTAGGTTTGCATTTTCCACAAGTAATTCAGTAGACCTGCAGAGAAAGAGATGAAGATGACCAAACTATTCTATAATGAAGCAATATAAGTTATGGCAAGAAAAAAATGAAAAAAAGTTCTCTAATATCTAACAGATACTTTGGGGCAGATGTACGAAGCTTTAGATAGAGAAAGTAGAGATGGATAAACTACCAACCAATCAGCTCCTGTTATTTTTCAAACATAACCTGTAACATGGCAGTTAGGAGCCGATTGGCTGTTACTTTCTCTCTCTTCAAGGCTTAGTACATGCCCCAATTTATGCCTTTATTGAAAAGGAAGGGGGGAGCACGAGTCGACAAACAGTATCATCACTAGGTTTCTTTAGATGACGACAAATGAAGTCTTTCTATGCGCAAGTATGCCATGGGCATTATAACATTGGCAGTGCCCAGTCTCCAACTTAAGATAAAAAAATGATAAGCAAACATGGGGGTCGATTCTATTCGGCAACTTAAGAATAGCGCCGGGAATTAGCTCCCGACGCTATTCAATTCAGCTCCAGTTAAGTCGGCGATGTCCCGTTCTCGCCGACTTAACAGGTAGTTTTGTCGGGAGAACGGGCATTCTCCGACTTAACTACCCGCGGCGATGCTGATTCCCGACAGAATCAGCCTCGCGCCGGCCGCGAGGCAGCACTTTTGTCGGGTTTCTTCTCTCATCCCCCGGGGATGAGAGAAGAATTCCCGACAATTGCGGGTCACTAGCAGCTGAATTGAATAGCGTCGGGAGCTAATTCCCGGCGCTATTCTTAAGTTGCCAAATAGAATCGACCCCAAAGTGTCTTCTGGAAGTCATAACACTGTTGACAAATGTTTACTACTACATCTAAAACGATAATACAAAGGACATATTGTAATATAAACAGATGTAGTGTTCCCCATAGGCTGTTTTAGCGGGGAGCTGCGCCATGCCAGATTTTAAAGTGGCAAAATGTGCTCTGCCCTAATCATGACGCCCTACTAAAAACAGACCGCCTGGTACCGATCGCTGACACGTGAATAGAACTATTTACACTGAAGGGAGAGCTGGGGAAGACCAGCACCTCGGTAATTGCTGGACACGCCACAAAGAGTGATGATTTCAGGAGCCCTGCTTGCATGTCAGTGCCGTTCTCACATTTGAGGGGGAACACTAAGATGAGATGACAGTACAACCTACCATTATGTCAGCATATAATATTGAATGTATGTTGTCTAGTCAATTTTATATATATAAAAAAAAAAAAAAAAGTGACCACTGTATAGGAAATACAAAGAAGTATGACATTGCACTACAAAACCCAGGTAAGGGCAAGGCTTCATGTACCCCACTGCAGAGGTGTCCTCATACACTACTACAGCAGTCGCACCAAATAGACCTTTCTAGGGGCATCAGGTTCTGTATGACTGGCTTGCACAGAACGTAAATTGTCGCTGGAATATGCGTCTTCGTCACAATACAATGCAACAAAACCACTTCACTGCACTGATTAATTCCGTATGCAACACTTGTATATTTGTGTGCAGAGGACTCTGTATACAAAGCGTTACGATGCAGCGGCTTATATTCACTCTAAGTTCCGCTGTGGTTAGTCTGAAGCTATACGTATTTAAAACGATTATTTGTACGGTTCAAGTCGATGCCCGGCGTCTCTGGTACAGTGCGGGACTGTACCAGATTTGCACTACAATTAAGAGGCAAATATACAGGAAACAAACTGTTACGCCACTCAGTGCAGCACATTGGCGCAGGAAGTCTAACGCCGCATTGAGGCTACATCTGTATATGTAAAGACCAGTTACTGTGTCATCCAACTTGTTGGGTAACCATAGCAAATGCAATACAATTTTCCACTATGATTTAGCCATTTCCAATATAGTGCAAGAACACATTTTGCAAGCAGAGCCTGTAATTTTAACCTCAAACTCCATCTATAAATCTAATAATTATTTATAATCATAGAAACCGTTTCAGTTTGAACATTTATGACACGATGGGCCCGAGTTATACGGTATTGATCAGTCGCAGGACCGTGGAAGTGCAATACCATACAACCAATATGCTAATGCAGCAGGAGATGCCTGTAGCAAAAAGACAGCTCCTGCCAGAATCCACAATCTTCGGATCACCATTGTGACCACTGGTCGCATCCAATGGCAATCTGAGTACGCCTCAGCTTACTGAAAATAACTGGCGAAACTGCCCAGCTGGGAGTCAGGGTGCATACAAACTGGGCGTATGCACAGCGATGATCATGGACATCGCTGGCAGGAAAATAGCTCAGTGCATGCACTTTAAACAGCAGGAGACTGTGGAAAGTGCTTCACTCGGCTGTTCAAACAGCCTGACGAGCGGCGGCGGCTAGCGATGATGCAAAAGCGCGCATCAACGCTCACCGCTAACCCATACACACAGGACGAGTTTGAGCTCAAAACACCAAAAGTTAGCTACTGGTCTTGGCACACCTAAATTTGAAGCTGTTGTAATGGTCAGAGAAATGTTTCCCTAATAGCCTAGAGCAGCGTTTTTCAACCCCTGTGCGTGCCGCGGGCGGTTCTCAAATGTGCGACCAGAGATGCCCATCGTCACCTCACTTTAAAATTTCATGCTCGGGCAGCGCTGGGCTCTCCTGAGTTGCCCCGACGCAGCCCAGATTGTGACCTGTGGAGACGCAGCGTGACTTCATAGGTCATGCACGCCACGTCTCCTTCCCCTCCATCTGCCCTGTGTTGCTTCCTGCTCCTCGCTGCTGCTCCCTGCTCCATGGCAGACACTCGCACTGCCGGCGTTGGAAAAGCTCCTTTCACAGCTGCTGTAGGGGTCAGTTTTTTTATTTATTTTATTACATATGGGGACAATATTTGTAATTGCTGTGGGGGCCAATATGTGTCATGAGTGTGGGGGCCAATATGTGTCATGAGTGTGGGGGCCAATATGTGTCATGAGTGTGGGGGCCAATATGTGTCATGAGTGTGGGGGCCAATGTGTGTCATGAGTGTGGGGGCCAATGTGTGTCATGAGTGTGGGGGCCAATATGTGTCATGAGTGTGGGGGCCAATATGTGTCATGAGTGTGGGGGCCAATATGTGTCATGAGTGTGGGGGCCAATATGTGTCATTAGTGTGGGGGCCAATATGTGTCATTAGTGTGGGGGCCAGTGCATTTGTTTTATTAATGTGGGGGCACAATGTGTAATTACTGTGGAAACAGTGTGTTTAAATGCTGTGGGGGAAAATGTGTTTTATTACATAGGGGGGCCAGTGTATTTGTTTTATTACTTCGGGGGCCAGTGCATTTAATATATGTTGATATTTGTTATTGTTATTATATATTTCCGATGTTGTGCTTCTGTATATTGAAATCTTGTTTAGTGTGCCACGAGTTTAAAAATGTTTAAAATCACTGGCCTAGAGACTGTTATAGCGTGTACACACGGTGAGATCCTTGCTATGTCCGATTTTCACTTGCGATTTCCCTTGAACTCCCCGGAGCCCAGCACCACCGATTTTGACTAACTTTTCTTGAGATATGGACTATGTGTGCTTACGATTTTGGCTTATGTGAGATGTAATTGACATGTGAGATGAACTAGATAGTACACCGATCTAGCAAGGATTGACTTGCCTGTACAGTCTATCTTTTCTTGCGATACCGACCTGGCGGGACCGCGCATCGGGATCGCAAGTGGCATAACACCTTGCGATTAGCACTAACTTTTCTTGCGATTTTGATTAAAAAAAATAATCTCCCAGTGTGTACACACCATTAGTCAAGTGACGTCACTTTTGCAGCACAGTTTGTCTAGACCTTAAGTTAGTACTTGAGGAGCGCAGTCAGATTGAAAAGAGCCAGGAAGACTGTCCTGATTTCTAGGACATTAAATATGAATACAAAAATGACATCACTGGGAACAACTGTGAAGAAATCAAGACACAAACCACAAAAACAAGCAACCACGCCTAAACCCTGGAAACCGATGCCAACAGTGATAACTCCTAGACAAAGCAGAGGAATGACTGAGGGCAGCATACTTACTGAATGCTCAGAGACTACAAGCTTTCAGACTTCTTAGGCATCAGGTGCAAACTGTAATACTTAGATCCTAGATACATTCTATCCATTACCATGGTTTCTGCAACAGCAAAAAAGCAAGCACCTGGACAAAACCATGTTGCACTACAGGTGGGGCAGATGTAACATATGCAGAGAGAGTTGGATTTGGATGGGGTGTGTTCAAACTGAAATCTAAAATTGCAGTGCAAAAATAAAGCAGCCAGTATTTACCCTGCACAGAAACAATACAACCCACCCAAATCTAACTCTCTCTGCACAGGTTACATGTGCCCCACCTGCAGTGCAACAAGATATTGCCCAATTGCTTGCATTTTACTTACTAACATGAATCAGGCCCTATGTCTCAACCAAGATGCCTTATTATCGACGTCTAGCTGATCCCTCCCTAATTCTTAACCTCTCACAATACCAGGAGGAATGAAACCTGAAGCACTGGACCTTTATTGACCTGCTCCACTTGCCATGACTGGCATACAAAGCTGCATTACCCAGGTACATTAAAGCTTTCCGAGAGTGTTCAACAAAGTAACTAACTTAATGGACTGAAAGCCCTCATTAGAGCTATATCACTTATTTGTACACCACGATAAACAGCCATGTGAAAGCTATAATAGGACAAATGGAGGCCCCAGTCTGAATAACAATGGACTTAAAGGGGGGGGGGGAATTCAATGGTTTGAGAAATCAGTTGGGTGTCTGGAAAAAACAGACACCCAAATGACTTTTCAAACAATTGAATACCCCCTAAAGAGTCCGTCTACTCTCAAATCTGTGCCATCTCTAAGGGGCACAGCACTAAGGATCGGAATGGCGGTGGAACTGAACAATTTCCAAATAGCGGTATCCAGAGTGGACTCCCACTGTGTCCTCTCCTCACTAGAAAGAAGATAACCAGAGAAGAAACCTGACATTTCACCTTATGCTTTTTCGAATGTCAGTTTCCGAGACATCCAGCCCAAACTAAGGCATCTGAGCTCTACTGAGACAAGACTTCATCCACTTATTGCACTGAAACCTCCAAGTGCAGATGAGGCACCATTCACCCTCGTTTGGGGATTATGACTCATGCCAACCATGAAGCACCAGCGGACACTTACACTTGTGCGAAACAGCTAGGACATTCAAAATTTTGTGGACCCTGACCACCCCATGCACAGAGACAGCAACACCTCAGGCCCAATCCTGCTCCCCATGAGCTGCTGCCACGGAAGCTGAAGTTTCCCAACTAAGCAAACCGGGGAAACTAGAGACTGACCAAGAAGTCTCCCTGAAGAAACTGTGGGAATGGGACCCTCAAATAACAGCCCAGAAGTTACACTTCAAATAAACAGGCTGGATCTTACTTCCGATGCATTAGTCCAAGGTGGCACCTGAACCCCTTCTGCAGTCCCTCCATTGTGTGGTGGTGTATTGGTTGCCAGAACGGTGACGCTATAATGCAGTCTTGGGCAGTGACCATTTTCACCTCAGGAGTGCAGGCGATAAGAGGTGCCTCTATGGTACCTCTAAACAAACCTTTTAGGAGCTGTGCAGGGACGACGGTAAAAATGGTCTGAAAACTGCAGCAATCCGGTGATGGAAAGGAAAATAAATAAATCTAATGCTCTGTCTGCAGCACAGAAGGAATCCCCACACATCAGGACACCATTGTCTATAACATTGTCCACTGTACATCCCAGGGAAAAAATTACAACCATTTACCTATTCTCCCCTCTCCTCAGAGTGTGGCCTTTTCCTGACTCCAGCCTTTTGGTAATTTCCTCCAACTTGCTGACCAATGTTTCTCTAAGGGTGGCCAGGTCCTTAGCATGCGGATTCTGTACGCGTCCATCACTCTGATGCTCCATACCATCTTCAACGTGCACTGCAGACTCCCTTCCACACACACGCACACATGAAGAGTTGTGATGTGGATCTGTCTGACACATTTTAACACTCTGGTGGGAAAAAAAAAAACATTTATTTTTAAAATCATAACCGAGGATAAAAACATTAAGAACACATACAAATGATTTATATACATACACACTTAAAATCTGTACTATATAAAAGCAAGCGCGTAGGGACCAGCACACTCCTGTAGGCGTCCAAATCAGGATTACGGTTGCAAAATCAATATTAAGACACAATAAAATAAAAAAAAGTTAGGAAAAAAAATAAAAAAAAAATCTTCATACCAACTCAGAAGGCACTAAATAATAATCTGAAAGTCCAGTGGCAACAGGAGGGCTAAGAGGCTTACTGCCCGAGCCTCCCCTCTAACCTACGGTCTAGCACTGTCCCCCAGATAGGATGTAAGAGGAAGTTACTGTATGTTACTCCACAGTATATTTTTATACCTACTTTTCTCTAAACCTATTGGTGATAATAGGTACGGAGGTATTGGTAGGAGCAGGGTAATTTTATTTAAAAAAAAAAAAAAAAAAAACCACAAACTGAGCTCCTGCCCTTTTATACCCCCAAGTCATTAGGACTCCAGTTATTTTAGTAACTAAACCCGCTTTTTTCGGCTCAAGCCATCAAATACCAACCACAGGTCATTTTTTGTGGATGTCTCTAATCATGCATAGGTAACGTATTTTACAGTGTCACTAATTATTCCAGCTGCTTTCAGGCAGAAAATCTCAAAAATAGGATTTTAATCTTTTCTCGTAGTCTATAAGGGATATTGGGGAGACTTAGTACGATGGGGGTACAGACGGGGTCCAAAGGAGCCGATGCACTTTACATTTCTTCAACTGGGTGTGCTGGCTCCTCCCCTCTATGCTCCCTCCCACAGGCAGTTATAGATAAAACAGTGCCCAAAGGAGAAAGGACATATATGAGAGAAGGCACACAACGAGTGGTGAGATTTATACACCAGCACATCACTAACATAAAACAACCAGCAACGGCTGTTAGCAACAAAAGCAACAGCTGAACAGGTAACCATATAAAAGAGAACCTGCAGAAAAGTCAACGCACTGAGACAGGCGTCCAATATCCCTTATGGATTACGAGAAAAGGATTTACCGGTAGGTAATTAAAATCCTATTTTCTCTAGCATCCATAAGGGATATTGGGGAGACTTCGTACAATGGGGACGTCCAAAAGCTTTAAGAACGGACGGAACGTGTGGAGACTGCTGCAGCACCGCCTGCCCAAACTGAGTATCCTCTTTGGCCAGGGTATCAAACTTGTAGAACTTCACAGAAGTGTTCTTCCCCGACCAGGTAGCAGCTCTGCATAGTTGCAAGGCCGAGACTCCACGGGCAGCCGCCCAGGAAGAGACCACCGATTTTGTAGAGTGGGCCTTCAGAGATTTAGGAATAGGCAAGGCTGCCGACACATAGGCCTGTTGGATAGTAAGCCTAAACCAACGAGCAATTGACTGCTTTGAAGCAGGACAACAGTTTTTCTGCGCATCATAGAGCGCAAACAAGGTATCAGTCTATCTGATGCGAGCCGTTCGCTTGACATAGATCTTCAAAGCTCGCACAGCATCCAATGCCTCCGGAGGAGTAGAAGTGCCAGAACTGGATGGAACCACGATAGGTTGATTCAAGTGGAACAGAGACAACCCTCAGCAGGAACTGTTGTCAAGTCCTGAGTTCCGATCTGTTCTCATAAAAGACCAAGTAAGGGCTTTTACACGATAAAGCGCCTAACTCTGAGACACACCTAGCAGAAGCCAGGGCCAGTAACATTACGGTCTTCCACGTGAGCTACTTGTCTGCTACCATTGTCATAGGTTCAAACCAGGAGTACTGTCGAAATTCCAACACGATATTAAAATCCTAGGGTGCCGTGGGCGGCACAAAAGGAGGTTGAATGTGAAGTACACCTTGCGAGAAGGTCTGAACTTCTGGCAAGACTAGTAATTTCTTCTGGAAGAAAATTTAAGAGGGCTGAGATCTGGACCTTAATGGAACCCAGACATAAGCTCTTATCCACACCAGCCTGCAGGAAACGTCCCAACTGGAACTCCGCAGAAGGATACGTGCGTTCCTCGCACCAAGAGACATATCTTCTCCAGATATGATGATAGTGTTTTGACGTCACAGGTTTCCTGGCCTGAACCATGGTAGCAATAACCTTCTTGCAAAGGCCCATGTAAGCTAGGATGTTCCGCTCAACTTCCATGCCGTCAAACGAAGCCGCCGTAAGTCTGTGTAGACGAACGGCCCTTGTTGAAGAAGATCTCAGTGGCAGAGTCCAAGGGCCTTCTACAGACATGTCCTGAATATCCGCCTACCACACCCTCCGAGGCCAATCCAGGGCAATCAGAATTGCTAGGACTGACTTCTGATTCGCTTGAGCACCCTTGGGAACAATGGAATCGGAGGAAACAGGGAGACCAGACGGTAAGGCCAAGGCGACGTCAGTGCACCCACTGCCCTCGCCTGAGGATCACTGGATCGTGAGCAATACCAAGGAAGCTTCCTGTTGAGTTGAGAAGCCATCAAGTCTCTCTGTGGGCAGCCCCACCGGTCGATGATCTGCTGAAACACCTGATGGTGAAGCCCCCACTCTCCCGGGTGGAGATCGTGACGACTGAGGAAGTCCACTTCCCAGTTGTCCACTCCCGGAATGAAGATTGCCGACATTGCTCTTGCATTTCTTTCTGCCCAGGGGAGAATTTTTGACACCTCTCGCATACAGGCCCTTCTTTTTATCCTTCCTTGCCGATTGATGTACGCCACTGCTGTGGCGTTGTCTGACTGTACCTGGATCGCGTGATCCCTGAGTAGATGAGAGGCCTGAAGCAGAGCATTGTAGATTGCCCGAAGTTCCAATTGTTGATCAGAAGGAAGGGCTTCGTGGGCTGACCCCCTTGGCTGACAGCTCCCCATCCTTCCAGACTCGCATCTGTCGTGAGGATCCAACCTGAATCGCAAAACTCCGGCCTTCCAGGAGATTGGAAGACTGCAGCTACAACAGGAGGGAAATCCTGGCCTGAGGTGACAGCAGTATCATCTGGTGTATCTGAAGATGTGAACATCTTCCTCAACAATCTTATGCAAAGATGAATGGATATTCGAGCAGGTCAGAGAACCATGCGGGCCATCTCCTGAAGTGCTCTCTGGGAGGAACACCTTCTGGGCCACAGTATCCAGTAACATCCCCAGGAACAGGAGACGATGAGTTGGCTCCAGGTGGGACTTCTGTAAATTGAGAATCCATCCACTGTGTGACATAAGTTGGATAGTGCGGTCGATATGGAGCAATAAAAGCTCCCTGGATCTTGCTTTTATCAGGAGATCGTCCAGGTAAGGGACAACATTTACCCCCTGGACCTGGAGCTAGAACATCATCTCCGCCATTACCTTCGTGAACACCCTCGGAGCTGTGGACAGGTCTAAGGATAGCGCCTGGAACTGGTAGTAATCCTCCAGTAGGGCAAACCTCAGATAAGTCTGATGTGTCCAAATCGGAATATGAAGATAGGCATCCTTGATATCCAGGGAGACCATGAATTCTTGTTCTTTTAGGCCCGCAATCACTGCTCTCAAGGATTCCATTTTGAACTTGAAAACCTTTACGTAAAGATTCAAGGACTTTAGATTCAAAATGGGCCTTACCGGCTTCGGTACCACAAACAGGTTGGAGTAATAACCCTTTCCTCGTTGTTGTATTGGTACTGGAACAATGAGGTGAGACTGGACCAACTTTTGGATGGCCTGTTGCAGCGTAACTTGCATATCCTCCAAAAGCTGGTAAGCTTGATTTGAAAAATCGTTGGGGATGAGCACCATGGAACTCCAGCTTGTAGCCCTGAGAAATGAGGTCCTTGACCCAGGTATCCCGGCAGGAACCCTCCCAAATGCGGCTGAAGCGACACAGTTGAGCTCCCACCTCGAGATCCCCTCGGTGTGCGTGGCCACCGTCATGCTGACGACTTAGTGGAAGCAGAACTGGTGCTCTGTTCCTGAGAACCAGTGGTCGCAAGTCTTCTTGTCTTACCTCTGGTGCCTCTAGCCGCATTGGAGGCACCTCTGGCCCTAGATTGAAATCTGTTAGACCGAAAGGACTGAACAGACAGCCCTGGGTAGGAACGTCTAGCCGACAGGGCCCCAGAGTTGAGAAATGTGGATTTCCCCGCAGTAACCTTGGAAATCCATGTATCCAACTCAACCCCGAAGAGCCATTCCCCAGTAAAGGGGAGATATTCCACACTGCGATTGGACTCTGCGTCCGCAATCCATTGACGCAACCACAAGGCCCTGCGTACCGACACTGCCATGGCAGAAGTCCTAGCATTAATATTACACATCTCCTTGAGCGAATCACACAGGACGCGTGCAGTGTCCTGAATGTGCTTCAGGAGAGTCACCGTAGTGATCAGAGGCATCTCCCCGGTGAGGCCCTCCTGAATTTGAGTAGCCCACGTATGAATGCCATGGGTCATCCAGCAACCCGTTATGAACGGCCTTTGTGATACACCTGCCTTGTAGATAGACTTAATAGTGTAGTCTCAATTTTTCTGTCCTCAGGGTTCTTTATGGTTAGACAGTCGAGAGACTGATACGTCAACCCCCGGGGGTTCTTCCCAGAATTTCCTACCTTCAGGAGCAAATGGGAAAGTGTGCAAACATCTTTTTGACACTTTGTATTTTTTGTCTGGATTTTTCCAGGGTAACTTAAACAGGTCATCTAACTCTGCAGAATCAGGGAAAGTGACATTAGGCTTGTTTTGTGTAAAGAAAAACGACTGCTGTGATGCATTGTCCTCTAGAGGGAGTTTTAACATGTCCCATATAGCCAGAATGAGGGGTTCAATACCCTGAGCAGAAGTGGAATCCCCACTAATGGGATCCAAGTCCTCCCCATCCTCCTGTATATCTTCATCTGAATCAGAGAGTAGAGCAGGTAAACCACGCTTTTGTGGACCTGAGTTAGGGAGGGGGGGGGGGCTGTGTAACATCTGCCCTGGCAGCTAAGTCTGCAACAGCTTGTTGTAGTAAATGAGTTTTTTTTAGCAACAGTGAGTTGTGATAACATATCAGACATTTTTAAGGGCCTCTAGCCAGGAGGGCTCCCCCAGCCCCCTCACTGAGTTGTGAAGATTGGCTGCATTGTTCACATGACATAGAATCAGATGATAAGGGAGAGAATCTGGTGTAGCATAAACAGCAGTTTGTATTTACCCATGTTCACAGTAAATCACAATGACATACACACAGACAGTAATACCAGTGACCCCCCCCCCCCCCCCTCCCCTCCCCTCTAACTCCAATGGTGCAGGTATGCTGTTGCCCAAACAGCATACCGAAAATAACAAAGATTTAAAGTAAACTGAGCAAAACTCTCTGGAGCTGCAGAGATTTGCATCCTCACCTGAGGGCACTTTTTTCTAAACTGCCTATGGGGAGGGCATAGAGGGGAGGAGCCAGCACGCCGTGCTGAAGACATTTAAAGTGTACCGGCTCCTTTGGACCACGTCTATACCCCATCATACTAAGTCTCCCCAATATCCCTTATGGATGCTAGAGAAATATGACCTGTTGGAAGAACTTGAGTAATGAGAATCACTGAACTAAACCCAAAAGGAACAGAAAATGGGAAATTGGGACAAAATGCCCTTCAACATACAATATACTAGAATATAATATAGGGGAATGAACCAGAGCATAAAAGGGTGTCCAGAGTTGAATTCCTGTGAGAAGAAAGCCTGTCATGGAGATACAGTATATATTTTACAGGTTAGGCTCCACTCTCTCCTTGGGCTTATCACAGCATAAGCTAAAACCTACTCAATGAACGGCTTCCCTGGATGGATCTAATATTGCCACCACCTGACCTCTTTCCAAGCACCATAGGCTCCGCTCATGTGTGTGCAAGCCCCTGTTACTGGCAGCAGACCAAAGCATAACATTCCTCTAACTCCAATGCGGGGAAAGAGGAGTGTAACACACTAATGCACTTCAAGTGCAGTCTAGTACAGGAACTGCTCAAGATTAGTGCTACTACCTCAAAGGCAGTGACCAGAGGTCTCGAGAAAAAGGTGGGGAGGGGGTATCAATAAGAGGTGCTTTCTTTCCCCTCTTCTTCACCCATAATGGGCCTGATTCATTGCCAGTGTCTGATGCAGTGGAGCAATTTTTTTCTGCACATGCATCTAAATCACGTTGCAAGGGAGTCAGAGTTGCAATAAATGCACAGGCAGACGCATGATGTCAGAATGTTGTTAATGTAGTGGGTGTTCCTGGGAAGCGACAGGGAGGTAGCTTAGTGGCAGCACGGAGATTTATGTACGTGCCACTGAAGTGATGGTCAATCCCCATATTGGAAGCCACATTTGGATGGTATTAGCGAACTTGCCTTAAGGATGGTGCAACCATCTAAAGAGGCACAAATCGGTAATTCAGCATCTACGGATGCTAAATGGCACGTCTAAGTCTTTGCACATTCGGACACACGGATGTACATCAGGGAATGGCTTTAGCATAAAGACGCAGATGGGCGACTGCCAGAAGATGCAGACACGGAGGCTCAACCCAAATGGGTGCCAAGGTGCCAGCCAGCTGCAGCTTTAGTAATGGAAAAATAAAAAGCAAATTAAAGCTGCTGCAGGCAAGACCATATTTATCAAATTAATATAGAAGTTGGAAAAAAAATGTCACCTTTATACCCCACAGTTTGTGTGCCACAACTACGGGTGAAATTTAATAGCCTGCAGGCTGTGCGGGACTTTGCTGCTTTAAAAATACGGGCAGACTCGCACAATCTTTTACACTGCAGACCCAACCTGTGTAAATGAGTGCTCCTTTAACAATACAAACAGATTCACACAAATTTACGCACAGCCAGCAACTTGCAGGTTATAAAAGTTCACCCCAGATGTATGGCAAAAAAAGTAACTAGAAAATGAGTTTTATGGTAAGAACTTACCTTTGTTAAAACTCTTTCTGCGAGGTACACTGGGCTCCACAAGGATAGACATAGGGGGTGTAGAGTAGGATCTTGATCCGAGGCACCAACAGGCTGAAAAGCTTTGACTGTTCCCAGAATGTATAGCGCCGCCTCCTCTATAACCCCGCCTCCCTGCACAGGAGCTCAGTTTTTAGTTAACCAGCCCAATGCAGTAGCAGGAAAAGAGACAACAACAGTTAGTAGCCACATACACCACACTCTCACGACAGGAGAAGTGTCAGCGGCTAATGCTATACCATCCCAAAGAAGCCAAGTGCGTCAGGGTGGGCGCCTTGTGGAGCCCAGTGTACCTCGCAGAAAGAGTTTTAACAAAGGTAAGTTCTTACCATAAAACTCATTTTCTGCTGCGAGGTACACTGGGCTCCACAAGGATAGACATAGGGGATGTCCTAAAGCAGTTCCTTATGGGAGGGGACGCACTGTAGCGGGCACAAGAACCCTGCGTCCAAAGGAAGCATCCCGGGAAGCGGCAGTATCAAAGGCATAGAACCTTATGAACGTGTTCAGATGACCACGTAGCCGCCTTGCACAATTGTTCAAGGGTCGCACCACGGCGGGCCGCCCAAGAAGGTCCCACAGACCGAGTAGAATGAGCCGTAATGTGAGCAGGAGCAGAGAGGCCAGCCCTCACATAAGCATGTGCAATCACCATTCTAATCCATTTGGCCAAAGTTTGCTTGTGAGCAGGCCAGCCCCATTTGTGAAATCCAAACAGCACAAAGAGAATCAGATTTCCTAATAGAAGCAGTTCTCTTCACATAGATACGGAGAGCCCGTACCACATCCAAAGACCTCTTTTTGGAAGACAGATCAGGAGAAACAAGTGCCGGAACCACAATCTCCTGGTTAAGGTGGAACCTTAGGTAAGTATCCGGGACGAGTCCTAAGAACCACCCGGTCACGGTGAAATATCAGATATGGGGAACTACAGGACAAGGCACCCAAATACGACACTCTTCTAGCTGAGGCAATAGCCAGCAGAAACACCACCTTAAGGGAAAGCCACTTAAGATCAGCTGAACCAAGAGGTTCAAACGGAGACTCTTGTAACGCCTCCAAAACCACCGACAAGTCCCAAGGAGCCACAGGCGGGACATAGGGAGGTTGGATACGCAACACACCCTGAGTAAAGGTATGCACATCAGGTAAGGTCGCAATTTTTCTCTGAAACCACACCGACAAGGCAGATATTTGAACCTTGAGGGAGGTCAGACGCAGGCCTAAGTCCAGGCCCTGCTGAAGAAAAGCCAACAACTTGGCTATACTAAACTTGGAAGAGTCATAATCATTAGATGCGCACCAAACAAAGTAAGAATGCCAGACCCTATAGTAAATCCGAGCAGAAGCCGGTTTCCGGGCCCGCAACATAGTTTGAATGACCGCCTCAGAAAACCCTTTAGCCCTCAAGACGGAAGCTTCAAGAGCCACGCCGTCAAAGACAGCCGGGCTAGGTCCTGGTAGACAAAGGGGCCCTGAACGAGGAGGTCTGGGCGTTGTGGAAGTAGAATTGGACGCTCTGATGATAGGCCTTGCAGGTCTGAGAACCAGTGCCGTCTGGGCCGCGCCGGAGCTATGAGAAGCAGAATTCCTCTTTCTTGCTTGAACTTCCGAATTACCCTAGGCAGGAGTGACACCGGAGGGAACACGTACGGCAGCCAAAACCTCCACGGCACCGCCAGCGCATCCACGAATGCTGCTTGAGGATCCCTTGTCCTTGCTCCGAAGACCGGAACCTTGTGATTGTGTCGAGACGCCATCAGATCCACATCTGGAAGGCCCCACTTTTCCACTAGGAGTTGAAACACTTCTGGATAGAGGCACCACTCGCCGGCATGTACGTCGCGACGACTGAGAAAGTCCGCTTCCCAATTCAGGACTCCCGGAATGAATATTGCCGATATGGCCGGTAGATGGCGTTCCGCCCAATGTAGAATCCGTGAGACTTCTTTCATTGCCAAACGGCTTCGAGTGCCGCCTTGATGATTTATGTAAGCCACTGTGGTGGCGTTGTCAGACTGTACTTGAACAGGACAGTTCTGAATTAAATGCTGGGCCAGGTTTAATGCATTGAAGACCGCCCGCAATTCCAGAATGTTGATTGAGAGGAGGGACTCCTCCTTGGTCCACCGACCCTGAAGGGAGTGTTGCTCCAGCACCGCGCCACAATCTCTTAGACTGGCATCCGTCGTCAACAGGATCCAGTTGGATATCCAGAAGGGACGGCCCCTGCACAATTGTTGGTCCTGGAGACACCAGAGCAGCGACAGACGAACCTCCGGAGTCAATGAGATCATGTGAGACCTGATCCGGTGAGGCAGGCCGTCCCACTTGGCTAGAATTAGCTTCTGGAGGGGGCGAGAATGGAATTGAGCATACCCCACCATGTCGAATGCTGAGACCATGAGGCCCAGCACCTGCATCGCCGAATGTATCGACACTTGCGGACGAGAAAGGAAGCAACAAATCCTGTTCTGAAGCTTCAGGAATTTCTCCTGAGACAAGAACAACCGCTGGTTGTGAGTGTCCAATAGCGCTCCCAGGTCACCATGCTCTGAGCAGGGAACAGGGAAGATTTCAGTTGATGAGCCACCCGTTGGCTTGTAGGAACCGGACCGTCATATCTAGATGACGTAGGAGAAGATCTGGGGAATTTGCCAGGAATAACAAGTCGTCCAGATACAGCAGTATCCTGACCCCTTGACGGCGGAGTACCACCGTCATTACCGCCATGACTTTGGTGAAGACTCGCGAAGCCGTTGTTAAACCAAAAGATAACGCCCGAAAATGGTAATGGAGGCTGCCAATAGCAAACCTCAGGTATTGCTGATGTGACGCTGCTATAGGAATATGCAGGCAAGCATCCTGTATATCCAGGGAGACCATGTAGTCCCCAGGTTCCAAGGCCAGAACTATAGAGCGAAGGGTTGCCATACGGAACTTGGAAATCTTTACAAACCTGTTCAATGCCTTGAGGTTGAGAATGGGCCGGGAGGACCCATTCGGTTTCGGGACTAGAAACAGCGGAGAATAGTACCCCCGGCCCCTCTGCGCAAGAGGCACCTGTACTACGACTCCTGTATCCAGGAGGGTCTGTACCACCGAATGCAGAGTGTTTGCCTTTGTCTGGTCCAACAGGACATCTGTCTGTCAAAATCGATGAGGGGGTCGGTTTTTGAAGACTATGGCGTAACCTCGAGTGACTACTTCCCGGACCCAGGCATCTGAAGTGGTCTTCAACCATTCCTGGGTATACCCTAGAAGCCGGCCCCCCACCCTGGGATCCCCCAGGAGGAGGCCCGCCCCGTCATGCGGCAGGCTTATCGGTCTTGTAAGCTGGCTGACGGGCCGCCCAGGCTCTTTTGGGCTTTGGCTTACCAGGGTTGGAAGTGCGGGCCTGCTTGTTGTACGCCTGACCTTTTGCTTTACCTGAAGGACGAAAGGGGCGAAAAGAAGTACCTTTAGCCTTCGACACAGAAGGAGCGGTACTTGGCAGACAGGCAGTTTTGGCAGTAGCCAAGTCAGCCACTATCTTATTTAAGTCCTCCCCAAACAGAATATCTCCCTTGAAAGGGAGTACCTCCAGGGTTTTTCTAGAGTCCAGATCCACAGACCAGGATCTCAGCCACAATATCCGGCGAGCCAGGACTGACGTAATAGAGGCCTTCGCTGCTAGGATACCAGCATCAGAAGCCGCCTCTTTAATATAGTGAGAAGCTGTGACAATATATGACAAGCATTGTCTAGCATGGTCAGAAGATATTTCAGCTTCTAACTCCAAGGCCCATGCTTCAATAGCCTCTGCAGCCCATGTTGCTGCAATAGTGGGCCTTTGTGCAGTACCCGTGAGGGTGTACATCGCTTTCAGACAACCCTCCACACGTTTATCCGTAGGCTCTTTTAGAGACGTGACGGTAGTGACAGGTAGAGCGGAGGAAACCACTATCCTAGCCACATGTGAGTCTACTGGAGGAAGAGTTTCCCAATTTTTAGACAGCTCTGGTGCGAGGGGATAGCGAGCCAGCATCTTCTTTTGAGGCACAAACTTCGTACCCGGGTTTTCCCAGGGTTCCTGACGTATATTCACTAGGTGGTCAGAGTGAGGTAAAACTTGTTTAACCACCTTCTGACGCTTGAACCTATCTGGTTTCTTAGGAGGGACGGATGGCTCGGGATCATCCGTAATCTGTAAAATCAACTAAACAGCCTCCAAAAGATCAGGAACATCCACATGTGAACTACCCTCCCCATCAGCAGTATCTGTGTCAGAATCTGTGGGGTCAGTGTAAGTGCCGTCTTCATCAGACGAGGTGTCAGTGACAGCAGTGGATTGTGAGGAGATAAGAGCTCGCTTAGAGGACCCCTTGGGCTTGGGCGAGCGAGGGTCAGACTTTTTAGTAGTCAGGGACTGGTTCGACTTCAATTGAGCAGATAAATCGTCCGCCCACGGCGGGTTAGCTGCAGGGACCACATACGGTTGTACCGGCATAGGGGGTCCCATAGGGGGTGTTAATTTATTAACTAGCGTATGTAGAAGCGTGGAAAAAGCGGCCCACGGTGGGTCATTATGTACCTCCGTTGCCACAGTCCCACTGGGGGACAAGGAGCCGCCAGAACCAAAGCCCACAGCTGCTATATTCTCCTCATAGGGATCTGTGGCTTCAGCAACACCGGCAGTGTGTTCAGCCCCAGAACCGTTACCCTCAGAAGCAGACATGATATAACTTGCAGTATCAGGTAACACAGTACAATTGGCAGCAGCACAATACCTCTTACCCAAACCCCTGCGCAGTGTAGTCAGCACAAGCAGGGATACAGGAGAGATATGGTGACTAAAATCACAGAGAAAAATACGTATTTAAGTATATCTTTGTGAAAATCCTAAATAAATATAAAACCTGACGCACCAAGCCCCCACAGGTTATTGAATATAGGGATAGCAAGTTGAGTGAGAGACACGAAATGGACACCACTCAGCAAGCTAATGCACACACAGAGTCACAGTTTGTACAATGCAGAGGTTATTACTAACAATAAAACTGCACTGGACTAACTTATAATAGGAATTTACTTACCGATAATTCTATTTCTCATAGTCCGTAGTGGATGCTGGGGACTCCGAAAAGACCATGGGGAATAGCGGCTCCGCAGGAGACTGGGCACAAAGTAAAAGCTTTAGGACTAGCTGGTGTGCTAGCCCCTCCAAGCCTCAGTTAGGATACTGTGCCCGGACGAGCGTACACAATAAGGAAGGATTTTGAATCCCGGGTAAGACTCATACCAGCCACACCAATCACACCGTACAACTTGTGATCTGAACCCAGTTAACAGCATGATAACAGAAGGAGCCTCTGAAAAGATGGCTCACAACAACAATAACCCGATTTTTGTAACAATAACTATGTACAAGTAATGCAGACAATCCGCACTTGGGATGGGCGCCCAGCATCCACTACGGACTATGAGAAATAGAATTATCGGTAAGTAAATTCTTATTTTCTCTAACGTCCTAGTGGATGCTGGGGACTCCGAAAAGACCATGGGGATTATACCAAAGCTCCCAAACGGGCGGGAGAGTGTGGATGACTCTGCAGCACCGAATGAGAGAACTCCAGGTCCTCCTCAGCCAGGGTATCAAATTTGTAGAATTTAGCAAACGTGTTTGCCCCTGACCAAGCAGCTGCTCGGCAAAGTTGTAAAGCCGAGACCCCTCGGGCAGCCGCCCAAGATGAGCCCACTTTCCGTGTGGAATGGGCTTTTACAGATTTTGGCTGTGGCAGGCCTGCCACAGAATGTGCAAGCTGAATTGTACTGCAAATCCAACGAGCAATCGTCTGCTTAGAAGCAGGAGCACCCAGCTTGTTGGGTGCATACAGGATAAACAGCGAGTCAGATTTTCTGACTCCAGCCGTCCTGGAAACATATATTTTCAGGGCCCTGACTACGTCCAGCAACTTGGAATCCTCCAAGTCCCTAGTAGCCGCAGGCACCACAATAGGTTGGTTTAAGTGAAATGCTGAAAACACCTTAGGGAGAAATTGAGGACGAGTCCTCAATTCCGCCCTGTCCGAATGGAAAATCAGATAAGGGCTTTTACAGGATAAAGCCGCCAATTCTGACACGCGCCTGGCCCAGGCCAGGGCCAACAGCATGACCACTTTCCATGTGAGATATTTTAACTCCACAGATTTAAGTGGTTCAAACCAATGTGACTTTTGGAATCCAAAAAAAAACTACATTGAGATCCCAAGTGCCACTGGAGGCACAAAAGGAGGCTGTATATGCAGTACCCCTTTTACAAACGTCTGAACTTCAGGGACTGAAGCTAGTTCTTTTTGGAAGAAAATTGACAGGGCCGAAATTTGAACCTTAATGGACCCCAATTTCAGGCCCATAGACACTCCTGTTTGCAGGAAATGTAGGAATCGACCCAGTCGAATTTCCACCGTCGGGCCTTACTGGCCTCGCACCACGCAACATATTTTCGCCAATTGCGGTGATAATGTTTTTGCGGTTACATCCTTCCTGGCTTTGATCAGGATAGGGATGACTTCATCCGGAATGCCCTTTTTCCTTCAGGATCCGGCGTTCAACCGCCATGCCGTCAAACGCAGCCGCGGTAAGTCTTGGAACAGACAGGGTCCTTGCTGGAGCAGGTCCCTTCTTAGAGGTAGAGGCCACGGATCCTCCGTGAGCATCTCTTGAAGTTCCGGTTACCAAGTCCTTCTTGGCCAATCCGGAGCCACGAATATAGTGCTTACTCCTCACCATCTTATCAATCTCAGTACCTTGGGTATGAGAGGCAGAGGAGGAAACACATACCCTGACTGGTACACCCACGGTGTTACCAGAGCGTCTACAGCTATTGCCTGAGGGTCCCTGGACCTGGCGCAATACCTGTCGAGTTTTTCCCAACGGTTTATAATCCTGTGGAAGACTTCTGGGTGAAGTCCCCACTCTCCCCGGGTGGAGGTCGTGCTGAGGAAGTCTGCTTCCCAGTTGTCCACTCCCGGAATGAATACTGCTGACAGTGCTATCCCATGATTTTCCGCCCAGCGAAGAATCCTTGCAGCTTCTGTCATTGCCCTTCTGCTTCTTGTGCCACCCTGTCTGTTTACGTGGGTGACTGCCGTGATGTTGTCCGACTGGATCAACACCGGCTGTCCTTGAAGCAAAGGTCTTGCTAAGCTTAGAGCATTGTAAATGTCCCTTAGCTTCAGGATATTTATGTGAAGTGATGTCTCCAGGCTTGACCATAAGTCCTGGATATTCCTTCCCTGTGTGACTGCTCCCCAGCCTCGCAGGCTGGCATCCGTGGTTACCAGGACCCAGTCCTGAATGCCGAATCTGCGGCCCTCTAGAAGATGAGCACTCTGCAACCACCACAGGAGGGACACCCTTGTCCTTGGTGACAGGGTTATCCGCTGATGCATCTGAAGATGCGACCCGGACCATTTGTCCAGCAGGTCCCACTGGAAAGTTCTTGCGTGGAATCTGCCGAATGGGATTGCTTCGTAGGAAGCCCCCATTTTACCCAGAACCCTTGTGCATTGATGCACTGAGACTTGGCTCGGTTTGAGGAGGTTCCTGACTAGCTCGGATAACTCCCTGGCTTTCTCCTCCGGGAGAAACACCTTTTTCTGGACTGTGTCCAGGATCATCCCTAGGAACAGAAGACACGTCGACGGAACCAGCTGCGATTTTAGAATATTGAGAATCCAATCATGCTGCCGCAACACTATCTGAGATAGTGCTACACGACCTCCAACTGTTCCCTGGATCTTACCCTTATCAGGGAACCGTCCAAGTAAGGGATAACTAAAATTCCCTTCCTTCGAAGGAACATCATCATTTCGGCCATTACCTTGGTAAAGACCCGGGGTGCCGTGGACCATCCCTACGGCAGCGTCTGAACTGATAGTGACAGTTCTGTACCATAAACCTGAGGTACCCTTGGTGAGAAGGGTAAATTTTGACATGAAGGTAAGCATCCTTGATGTCCCGAGACATCATGTAGTCCCCTTCTTCCAGGTTCGCAATCACTGCTGAGTGACTCAATCTTGAATTTGAACCTCTGTATGTAAGTGTTCAATGATTTTAGATTTTAGAATCGGTCTCACCGAGCCGTCTGGCTTCGGTACCACAATAGTGTGGAATAATACCCCGTTCCCTGTTGCAGGAGGGGTACCTTGATTATCACCTGCTGGGAATACAGCTTGTGAATGGCTTCCAAAACTGCCTCCCTGTCAGAGGAAAACGTCGGTAAAGTCGACTTTTGGAAACGGCGAGGGGGAGACGTCTCGAATTCCAATATGTACCCCTGAGATATTACCTGAAGGATCCAGGGGTCTACTTGCGAGTGAGCCCACTGCGCACTGAAATTCATTGAGAACGGGCCCCCACCGTGCCTGAGCTTGTAAAGCCCTAGCGTCATACTGAGGGCTTGGCAGAGGCTGGAAAGGGTTTCTGTTCCTGGGAACTGGCTGATCTCTGCAGCCTTTTTCCTCTCCCTCTGTCACGAGCAGAAAAGAGGAACCTTTTGTCCGCTTGCCAACAAAGGACTGCGCCTGATAATACGGCGTCTTATTTTGAGAGGTGACCTGGGGTACAAACGTGGATTTCCCAGCTGTTGCCGTGGCCACCAGGTCTAAAAGACCGACCCCAAATGTCCCCTTTCAGAGGCAATACTTCCAAATGACGTTTGGAATCCGCATCACCTGACCATTTTACTGGTAGAATTGGACAACGCACTTATACTTGATGCCAGTCGGCAATTATTCCGCTGTGCATCATGCATATAGAGAAATGCATCTTTTAAATGCTCTATAGGCAATAATATACTATCCTTATCTAGGATATCAATATTTCCAGTCAGGGAATCCGACCATGCCAACCCAGCACTGCACCTCCAGGCTGAGGCGATAGCTGGTCGCAGTATAACACCAGTATGTGTGTAAATACCTTTTTTTGGATACCCTCCTGCTTTCTATCAGCAGGATCCTTAAGGGCAGCCATCTCATGAGAGGGTAGAGCCCTTGTTCTTACAAGCGTGTGAGCGCCTTATCCCCCCTAGGGGGTGTTTCCCAATGCATCCTAACCTCTGGCGGGAAAGGGTATGCAGCCAATACTTTTTAAGAAATTATTGTTATCGGGGGGAAACCCACGCATCATCACACATTTTATTTCTCAGATTCAGGAAAACTACAGGTAGTTTTTCCCTCACCGAACATAATACCCCTTTTTTGGTGGTACTCGTATTATCAGAAATGTATAAAACATTTTCCATTGTCTCAATCATGTAACGTGTGGCCCTACTGGAAATCACGGTTGTCTCTTCACCGTCGACACAGGAGTCAGTATCCGTATCGGCGTCTGTATCTGCCATCTGCCTGACGGCCTATGAGACGTCTGGACAGGCACAAGCTGAGTAGCCGGCTGTCTCATGTCAACCACTGTTTTTTTATATAGAGCTGACACTGTCACGTAATTTTCAACAGTACATCCACTCAGGTGTCGACCCCCTAGGGGGTGACATCACTGTTACAGACACTCTGCTCCGCCTCCACATCATTTTCCTCCTCATACATGTCGACACACACGTACCGACACCCAGCACACACACAGGGAATGCTCTGATAGAGGACAGGACCCACTTAGCCCTTTGGGGAGACAGAGGGAGAGTTTGCCAGCACACACCAGAGCGCTATATATGTATAGGGACAACCTTACAATAAGTGTCTATCCCTTATAGCTGCTTATATCTGTTATTTTGCCAAATAAGTGCCCCCCTCTCTTTTTTACCCTGTTTCTGTAGTTGCAGGATGCAGGGGAGATTCTGGGAGCCTTCCTACCAGCGGAGCTGTGTGGGAAAAAATAAGAATTTACTTACCGATAATTCTATTTCTCGGAGTCCGTAGTGGATGCTGGGGTTCCTGAAAGGACCATGGGGAATAGCGGCTCCGCAGGAGACAGGGCACAAAAAAGTAAAGCTTTTACCAGATCAGGTGGTGTGCACTGGCTCCTCCCCCTATGACCCTCCTCCAGACTCCAGTTAGGTACTGTGCCCGGACGAGCGTACACAATAAGGGAGGCAATTTGAATCCCGGGTAAGACTCATACCAGCCACACCAATCACACCGTACAACTTGTGATCTAAACCCAGTTAACAGTATGATAACAGAAAGAGCCTCTTAAAGATGGCTCCTTAACAATATAACCCGAATTTGTTAACAATAACTATGTACAGTATTGCAGATAATCCGCACTTGGGATGGGCGCCCAGCATCCACTACGGACTCCGAGAAATAGAATTATCGGTAAGTAAATTCTTATTTTCTCTATCGTCCTAAGTGGATGCTGGGGTTCCTGAAAGGACCATGGGGATTATACCAAAGCTCCCAAACGGGCGGGAGAGTGCGGATGACTCTGCAGCACCGAATGAGAGAATTCCAAGTCCTCTTTTGCCAGGGTATCAAATTTGTAGAATTTTACAAACGTGTTTTCCCCCGACCACGTAGCTGCTCGGCAGAATTGTAATGCCGAGACCCCTCGGGCAGCCGCCCAAGATGAGCCCACCTTCCTTGTGGAATGGGCCTTAACAGATTTAGGCTGTGGCAGGCCTGCCACAGAATGAGCAAGTTGAATTGTGTTACAAATCCAACGAGCAAACGTCTGCTTAGAAGCAGGGGCACCCAACTTGTTGGGTGCATATAGTATCAACAGCGAGTCAGATTTTCTGACTTCAGCCGTGCTTGAAATGTATATTTTTAAGGCTCTGACAACGTCCAACAACTTGGAGTCCTCCAAGTCGCCAGTGGCCGCAGGCACCACAATAGGTTGGTTCAGGTGAAACGCTGATACCACCTTAGGGAGAAAATGCGGACGAGTCCTCAGTTCTGCCCTATCCGAATGGAAGATTAGATAAGGGCTTTTATAAGATAAAGCCGCCAATTCAGATACTCTCCTGGCGGAAGCCAGGGCCAGTAACATAGTCACTTTCCATGTGAGATATTTAAAATCCACCTTTTTCAATGGTTCAAACCAATGGGATTTGAGGAAATCTAAAACGACATTTAGATCCCACGGTGCCACCGGAGGCACCACAGGAGGCTGTATATGCAGTACTCCTTTAACAAAAGTCTGTACCTCAGGAACTGAGGCCAATTCTTTTTGGAAGAATATTGACAGGGCCGAAATTTGAACCTTAATAGATCTCAATTTGAGACCCATAGACAATCCTGATTGTAGGAAATGTAGGAAACGACCCAGTTGAAATTCCTCCGTCGGAACACTCCGATCCTCGCACCACGCGACATATTTTCGCCAAATGCGGTGATAATGTTTCGCGGTGACTTCCTTCCTTGCCTTAATCAAGGTAGGAATGACTTCTTCTGGAATGCCTTTCCCTTTTAGGATCTGGCGTTCAACCGCCATGCCGTCAAACGCAGCCGCGGTAAGTCTTGAAAGAGACAGGGACCCTGTTGTAGCAGGTCCCTTCTCAGAAGTAGAGGGCACGGGTCGTCCGTGACCAACTCTTGAAGTTCCGGGTACCAAGTCTTTCTTGGCTAATCCGGAGCCACTAGTATTGTTCTTACTCCTCCTCACCGTATAATCTTCAATACCTTTGGTATGAGAGGCAGAGGAGGAAACACATATACTGATTTGTACACCCAAGGTGTTACCAGTGCGTCCACAGCTATTGCCTGTGGATCTCTTGACCTGGCGCAATACTTGTCCAGTTTCTTGTTGAGGCGAGACGCCATCATGTCTACCATTGGTCTTTCCCAACAGTTTATTAGCATGTGGAAGACTTCTGGATGAAGACCCCCCTCTCCCGGGTGAATATCGTGTCTGCTGAGGAAGTCTGCTTCCCAGTTGTCCACGCCCGGGAAGAACACTGCTGACAGTGCTATTACGTGATTCTCCGCCCAGCGAAGAATCTTGGCAGCTTCTGCCATTGCACTCCTGCTTCTTGTGCCGCCCTGTCTGTTTACATGGGCGACCGCCGTGATGTTGTCCGACTGAATCAACACCGGTTTTCCTTGCAGGAGTGGTTCCGCCTGGCTTAGAGCATTTTAGATTGCTCTTAGTACCAGAATGTTTATGTGAAGAGACTTTTCCAGGTTCGTCCATACCCCCTGGAAGTTTCTTCCTTGTGTGACTGCTCCCCAACCTCTCAGGCTGGCGTCCGTGGTCACCAGGATCAAATCCTGTATGCCGAATCTGCGGCCCTCCAATAGATGAGCCTTTTGCAACCACCACAGAAGATATACCCTTGTCCTTGGCGACAGGGTTATTCGCAGGTGCATCTGAGGATGCGACCCTGACCATTTGTCCAACAGATCCCTTTGGAAAATTCTTGCATGGAATCTGCCGAATGGAATTGCTTCGTAAAAAGCCACCATTTTTCCCAGGACTCTTGTGCATTGATGTACAGACACCTTTCCTGGTTTTAGGAGGTTCCTGACAGGTCGGATAACTCCTCGGCTTTTTCCTCGGGAAGAAAAACCTTTTTCTGAACCGTGTCCAGAATCATCCCTAGGAACAGCAGACGTATCGTCGGAAAACAGCTGCGATTCTTGGAATATTTAGAATCCAGTCGTGCCGTCGAAGAACTACTTTAGATAGTGCTCTTCCGACCTCCAACTGTTCTCTGGAACTTGCCCTTTTTAGGTCGTGCAAGTAAGGGATAATTTAGATGCCTTTTTTCTTTGAAGAAACATCTTTTCGGCCATTACCTTGGTAAAAAGGCCCGGGGTGCCGTGGATAATTCAAACGGCATCGTCTGAAACTGATATTGACAGTTCTGTACCACGAACCAGAGGTACCCTTGATATAGTCCCCTTTTTTCCGGTTCGCTATCACTGCTCTGAGTGACTTTATCTCGATTTGAACCTTTTATGTAAGTGTTCAAAACATTTTAGATTTAGACTATGTGTCACCAAGCCGTCTGGCTTCAGTACCACAATATAGTGTGGAAAAAATAATACCCTTTTCCTTGTCGTAGGAGGGGTACTTTGATTATCACCTGCTGGATATACCGCTTGTGAATTGTTTCCAATGCTGCCTCCCTGTCGGAGGGAGCCGTTGGTAAAGCAGACTTCAGGAACCTGCGAGGAGAAGATGTCTCGACTCTCCAATCTTTACCCCTGGGATAATACTCGTACGATCTAGGGGTCAACTTGCGAGTGATCCCACTGCGCCCTGAGACTCTTGAGACTACCCCCCCACCTTGAGTCCGCTTGCACGGCCCCAGCGTCATGCTGAGGACTTGGCAGACGCGGTGGAGGGCTTCTTTTCCTGGGAAAGGGCTGCCTGCTGCAGTCTACTTCCCTTACCTCTATGTCTGGGCAGATATGACTGGCCTTTTGCCTGCATGCCCTCATGGGAAAGGAAAGATTGAGGCTGAAAAGACGGTGTCTTTTTTAGCTGAGATGTAACTTGGGGTAAAAAAGGTTGGATTTCCCAGCTGTTGCTGTGGTCCCCAGGTCCGATGGACCGACCCCCAAATAACTCCTTCCCTTTATACAGCAATACTTCCATCTGCCGTATGGGATCTGTATCACCTGACCACTGTCGTGTCCCTGACATCTTCTGGGAGATATGGACAACGCACTTATCTTGATGCCAGAGAGCAAATATCCCTCTGTGCATCTCACATACATATATATAGAATGCATCCTATTAAATGCTCTACATGAATAAAATATTTTCAGTCAGGGAATCCGACCAAGCCAACCCAGCACTGCATCTCCAGGCTGATGGCGATCGCTGGTCGCAGTATAACCACCGTATGTGTGTATATACTTTTTAGGATATTTTTCCAGCTTCCTATCAGCTGGCTCCTTGAGGGCGGCCGCATCTGGAGACGGTAACGCCACTTGATAAGCGTGTGAGCGCCTTATCACCCTAAGGGGTGTTTCCCAACGTACCCTAATTTCTGGCGGGAAAGGGTATAACGCCAATATTTGCTATCGGGGTAACCCTACGCATCATCACACACTTCATTTTATTTTATCTGATTCAGGAAAAACTACAGGTAGTTTTTTCCACTCCCACATAATACCCTTTCTTGTGGTACTTGTAGTATCAGAAACACGTAACACCTCCTTCATTGCCCTTAACGTGTGGCCCTAATGAGAAATACGTTTGTTTATTCACCGTCGACACTGTATTCAGTGTCCGTGTCTGTGTCTGTGTCGACCGACTGAGGTAAATGGGCGTTTTTAAAACCCCTGACGGTGTTTCTGAGACGCCTGGACCGGTCCTAATAGATTGTCGGCCGTCTCATGTCGTCAACCGACCTTGCAGCGTGTTGACATTCTCACGTAATTCTCTAAATAAGCCATCCATTCCGGTGTCGACTCCCTAGAGAGTGACATCACCATTACAGGCAATTTCTCCGCCTCCTCACCAACATCGTCCTCATACATGTCGACACACACGTGCCGACACACAGCACACACACCGGGAATGCTCTGACAGAGGACAGGACCCACTAGCCCTTTGGGGAGACAGAGGGAGAGTCTGCCAGCACACACCAAAAACGCTATAATTATATAGGGACAACCTTATATAAGTGTTTCTCCCTTATAGCATCTTTTATATATATACAATATCGCCAAAATCAGTGCCCCCCCTCTCTGTTTTAACCCTGTTTCTGTAGTGCAGTGCAGGGGAGAGCCTGGGAGCCTTCTCTCCAGCTTTTCTGTGAGAGAAAATGGCGCTGTGTGCTGAGGAGATAGGCCCCGCCCCTTTTACGGCGGGCTCGTCTCCCGCTATTTTTGAAGTTAGGCAGGGGTTAAATATCTCCATATAGCCTCTGTGGGCTATATGTGAGGTATTTTTTTGCCTCTAATAAGGTTTTTATTTGCCTCTCAGAGCGCCCCCCCCAGCGCTCTGCACCCTCAGTGACTGTTGTGTGAAGTGTGCTGAGAGGAAAATGGCGCACAGCTGCAGTGCTGTGCGCTACCTTTATGAAGACTCAGGAGTCTTCAGCCGCCGATTTTGGACCTCTTCTCTCTTCAGCGTCTGCAAGGGGGCCGGCGGCGCGGCTCCGGTGACCATCCAGGCTGTACCTGTGATCGTCCCTCTGGAGCTAGTGTCCAGTAGCCAAGCAGCAAATCCACTCTGCACGCAGGTGAGTTCACTACTTCTCCCCTAAGTCCCTCGTTGCAGTGATCCTGTTGCCAGCAGGACTCACTGTAAAGTAAAAAACCTAAGCTAAACTTTCTCTAAGCAGCTCTTTAGGAGAGCCACCTAGATTGCACCCTTCTCGTTCGGGCACAAAATCTAACTGGAGTCTGGAGGAGGGTCATAGGGGGAGGAGCCAGTGCACACCACCTGATCTGGTAAAAGCTTTACTTTTTTGTGCCCTGTCTCCTGCGGAGCCGCTATTCCCCATGGTCCTTTCAGGAACCCCAGCATCCACTTAGGACGATAGAGAAATGGCGCTGTGTGCTGAGGAGATAGGCCCCGCCCCCTTCACGGCGGGCTCTTCTCCCGCTTTTTACTGGAAAACTGGCAGGGGTTAAATACATCCATATAGCCCAGGAGCTATATGTGATGTATTTTTCGCCAACTAAGGTAAATTCATTGCTTCCCAGGACGCCCCCCCCCCAGCGTCCTGCACCCTCAGTGACCGGAGTGTGAAGTGTGCTGAGAGCAATGGCGCACAGCTGCAGTGCTGTGCGCTACCTTATGAAGACAGGAAAGTCTTCTGCCGCCGATTTATGGACCTCTTCTTGCTTCAGCATCTGTAAGGGGGCCGGCGGCGCGGCTCCGGGACCCATCCATGGCTGGGCCTGTGATCGTCCCTCTGGAGCTAATGTCCAGTAGCCTAAGAAACCCAATCCACTCTGCACGCAGGCGAGTTCGTTTCTCTCCCCTAAGTCCCTCGATGCAGTGAGCCTGTTGCCAGCAGGTCTCACTGAAAATAAAAAACCTATTTAAACTTTTACTCTAAGCAGCTTAGGAGAGCCACCTAGATTGCACCCTTCTCGTTCGGGCACAAAATCTAACTGAGGCTTGGAGGAGGGTCATAGGGGGAGGAGCCAGTGCACACCAGCTAGTCCTAAAGCTTTTACTTTGTGCCCAGTCTCCTGCGGAGCCGCTATTCCCCATGGTCTTTTCGGAGTCCCCAGCATCCACTAGGACGTTAGAGAAATATAGCTATGTAGTCAATAGATATAATACTGCACAGTAAGAACTGGATGTATATCACAGGGTAATTGTACTAGAAAACCCTGACTAAGTGCACTCTTTCTTAACTAACACTGTCTAAAAGGCAGGTAGAATACTTAAGTGTCATGTAAAGTCACAGCACTGACAACCAGGCGGCTATACACAGGAGGATTTGCCCAAGCAGTCCCAGGAACAGTGAAGCTGAGAGATATGGCGCCCAAACACTGACAGGGAGTGAGGGAGAGACAAATATGCAGCTTCAGGTCAGGAACATTTGCGGGAAATGGTGCCCTGGGGGGGCTTCAGGTCTAAGCCTTATCCCCCTGCTGGCAAAACCACCGGGTACTGTGGGCTACTATTAAAATGGTTTAGAGAGAAAACCTGACCTGCACCCATGCCCTGGTGATCTAGTGGGATCGCCTGTACTGCCACAGTGTCCACCGCCAGCGCGCGCGGCCCACCTCCCACTGACCGCGCCGGATCGCGATAAAGTACGCAAGCGGGACCCACTCGCCACCTCCCGAAGCGCGGCCACGTGAACCCGGAGAGCCCCCGTCGTGTGTGCCTGACCATGAAGAAAACCGGAGCCTCCTGCTGTAGTTACCTGGCAACCAGGGCTCGGGAGAGTACAGCGCCGCTGGGGAGAGCAGGAGCTGCAGCAGTGAATGTCTCTGACATTTACACACCGCTGCTGCCCTTGTAGTCTTCAATTTTTCTTAAAAAAATAAACTCTTCTTAGGGCTGCCTGGAGCAGCCCCTCTGTTATGTGCCTGCTATCTGCGGCACCAACTACAAAACTGAGCTCCTGTGCAGGGAGGCGGGGTTATAGAGGTGGCGGCGCTATGCATTCTGGGAACAGTCAAAGCTTTTCAGCCTGTTGGTGCCTCGGATCAAGATCCTACTCTACACCCCCTATGTCTATCCTTGTGGAGCCCAGTGTACCCCGCAGCAGAAACGTTTTTAATGGACAAGCATGTATTTAAAATGGGATCAGTGTTGAGCACAAATGAAATTAACCAAAACACAGTCAGTGAACTACATAAAATTACTGTTCTGATGCTTGCTCTTTAATGGAGGTGTTTTTTTTTTGTAAAATACCATTAAAAAAAAAAAAAAAAAAATATATATATATATATATATATTCTCATATTTGCCTTGTCCAATTGCCTGAAACACACGTGGTCACCACTGCCTGACCAGTCTAAAATCTTTACTTCTCCACCATGTGGTATATCAAAGTCCAGAGTGTGATCATCTCCCAAAGGCTGTTCTCTCTCAGTCTCTTCGTTTTCATGGCTGACCGTTTTCTGGGTGTTCCGAAGATGTATCCTTGTTATCTCTGGAAAACAATATTCACTTTCACCGCAAATGTAAAAACAAACACAAACCAACAGGCTGGTTCTTTAGCAATTACGTATTTATCACAGAACAGAGATTAGACAAATATGGGACCAAGTTCACATGCCGCTGTCTCTGCACCGATCTGAAAGAACAACACTTGCAGATGTCACCTCACACAACTGAAGTGACATGTACAGATGGTTTTATAACCAGACTGACCGCATACAAGTAACCATGAATCAAAATAGAATGTGTATTCCAGCCCAAAAAAGTCAAAGTAAATGAGTGACCTCTTGCAGATGTGTCCTATTACACATTTGTACTTCTGTGTGCGACCGAGTCTGAATCTGCGTAAGAAGTGCTACTATGCGGCAGCTGCAGCTTGTCCTCATGCCAAGTTCTGTTGTGCTTTATCTGCAAATTTGTACGTGTGTAAAACCAGTTCCTGAGCAGTTACAGTCTCTAGTACACGGTGAGTCGCTTTTAGCTGCGTCTGCGATGCACATAAAAATAAGAATTTACTCACTGGTAATTCTATTTCTCGTAGTCCGTAGTGGATGCTGGGAACTCCGTAAGGACCATGGGGAATATACGGGCTCCGCAGGAGACTGGGCACTCTAAAAGAAAGATTAGGTACTATCTGGTGTGCACTGGCTCCTCCCTCTATGCCCCTCCTCCAGACCTCAGTTAAGGAAACTGTGCCCGGAAGAGCTGACACAACAAGGAAAGGATTTGGAATCCAGGGTAAGACTCATACCAGCCACAGCAATCACACCGTACAACTTGTGATAACCATACCCAGTTAACAGTATGAACAACAACTGAGCCTCAGTAACAGATGGCTCATAACAATAACCCTTTAGTTAAGCAATAACTATATACATGTATTGCAGAGAGTCCGCACTTGGGACGGGCGCCCAGCATCCACTACGGACTACGAGAAATAGAATTACCGGTGAGTAAATTCTTATTTTCTCTGACGTCCTAGTGGATGCTGGGAACTCCGTAAGGACCATGGGGATTATACCAAAGCTCGCAAACGGGCGGGAGAGTGCGGATGACTCTGCAGCACCGAATGAGCAAAGGCAAGGTCCTCCTCAGCCAGGGTATCAAACTTGTAGAACTTAGCAAATGTGTTTGAACCCGACCAAGTAGCTGCTCGGCAAAGCTGTAAAGCCGAGACCCCTCGGGCAGCCGCCGAAGAAGAGCCCACCTTCCTTGTGGAATGGGCTTTTACTGATTTAGGATGCGGCAATCCTGCCGCAGAATGAGCTTGCTGAATCGTGTTACAGATCCAGCGCGCAATAGTTTGCTTTGAAGCAGGAGCACCCAGCTTGTTGGGTGCATGCAGGATAAACAGCGAGTCAGTTTTCCTGACTCCAGCCGTCCTGGCTACATAGATTTTCAAAGCCCTGACTACATCTAGTAACTTGGAGTCCTCCAAGTCCCGAGTAGCCGCAGGCACCACAATAGGTTGGTTCAAATGAAACGCTGATACCACCTTAGGGAGAAATTGGGGACGAGTCCTCAATTCTGCCCTGTCAATATGGAAGATCAGATATGGGCTTTTACATGACAAAGCCGCCAATTCTGACACACGCCTAGCCGAAGCTAAGGCCAATAGCATGACCACCTTCCACGTGAGATATTTTAGCTCCACGGTCTTAAGTGGCTCAAACCAGTGGGATTTCAGGAAATACAACACAACGTTAAGATCCCAAGGTGCCACTGGAGGCACAAAAGGGGGCTGAATATGCAGCACTCCCTTAACAAACGTCTGAACTTCAGGCAGTGAAGCCAGTTCTTTTTGAAAGAAAATAGATAGGGCCGAAATCTGGACCTTTATGGATACTAATTTTAGGCCCATAGTCACTCCTGACTGTAGGAAGTGCAGGAATCGACCCAGCTGGAAATCCTCTGTAGGGGCCTTCCTGGCTTCACACCAAGCAACATATTTTCGCCATATACGGTGATAATGTTGTGCTGTCACGTCTTTCCTAGCCTTTATCAGCGTAGGAATCACTTCATCTGGAATGCCCTTTTCCGTTAGGATCCAGGGTTCAACCGCCATGCCGTCAAACGCAGCCGCGGTAAGTCTTGGAACAGACAGGGCCCCTGCTGTAACAGGTCCCGTCTGAGAGGCAGAGGCCATGGGTCCTCTGAGATCATTTCTTGTAGTTCTGGGTACCAAGTTCTTCTTGGCCAATCCGGAACGATGAGTATAGTTCTTACTCCTCTCTTTCTTACTATCCTCAGTACCTTGGGTATGAGAGGAAGAAAAGGGAACACATAAACCGACTGGTACACCCACGGTGTCACTAGTGCGTCCCCAGCTATCACCTGAGGGTCCCTTGACCTGGCGCAATATTTTTTTAGCTTTTTGTTGAGGCGGGACGCCATCATGCCCACCTGTGGCCGTTCCCAACGGTTTACAATCTGCGTGAAGACTTCTGGATGAAGTCCCCACTCTCCAGGGTGGAGGTCGTGCCTGCTGAGGAAGTCTGCTTCCCAGTTGTTCACTCCCGGAATGAACACTGCTGACAGTGCTAGCACGTGATTTTCCGCCCATCGGAGAATCCTTGTGGCTTCTGCCATCGCCATCCTGCTTCTTGTGCCGCCCTGGCGGTTTACATGGGCGACCGCCATGATGTTGTCTGATTGAATCAGCACCGGTTGGTTTTGAAGCAGGGGCTCTGCTTGACTCAGGGCGTTGTAAATTGCCCTTAGTTCCAGTATATTTATGTGTAGTGAAGTCTCCTGACTTGACCACTGTCCTCGGAAGTTCCCTTCCCTGAGGAACTGCCCCCCATCCCCGGAGGCTTGCGTCCGTGGTCACCAGGACCCAGTCCTGTATGCCGAATCTGCGGCCCTCGAGAAGATGAGCACTCTGCAGCCACCACAGCAGAGACACCCTGGCCCTTGGGGACAGGGTGATCAACCGATGCATCTGAAGATGCGATCCGGACCATTTGTCTAACAGATCCCACTGAAAGATCCTTGCATGGAACCTGCCGAAGGGAATTGCTTCGTAAGAAGCCACCATCTTTCCCAGGACTCGCGTGCAGTGATGCACCGACACCTGTTTTGGTTTCAGGAGGTCCCTGACCAGAGATGACAATTCCTGGGCCTTCTCCACCGGGAGAAACACCTTCTTCTGTTCTGTGTCCAGAATCATGCCCAGGAAGAGCAGACGCGTTGCAGGAATCAGCTGCGACTTTGGGATATTCAGAATCCAGCCGTGCTGTTGCAACACTTCCTGAGAGAGTGCTACGCTGACTAACAACTGCTCTCTGGACCTCGCCTTTATAAGGAGATCGTCCAAGTATGGGATAATTATAACTCCCTTATTCCGAAGGAGTATCATAATTTCGGCCATTACCTTGGTAATACTCTCGGTGCCGTGGACAGACCAAACGGCAACGTCTGGAATTGGTAATGACAATCCTGTACCACAAACCTGAGGTACTCCTGGTGAGGTGGGTAAACGGGGACATGCAAGTAAGCATCCTTGATGTCCAGCGACACCATAAAATCCCCCTCTTCCAGGCTTGCAATAACCGCCCTGAGCGATTCCATTTTGAACTTGAACTTCCTTATATAAAAGTGTTCAAGGATTTTAAATTCAGAATGGGTCTCACCGAACCGTCTGGTTTCGGTACCACAAACATTGTGGAATAGTAACCCCGTCCCTGTTGAAGGAGGGGAACCTTGATTATCACCTGCTGGAGGTACAGCTTGTGAATTGCCGCCAGTACTACCTCCCTTTCCCTGGGAGCAGCTGGCAAGGCTGATTTGAGGTAACGGCGAGGGGGAGTCGCCTCGAACTCCAGCTTGTATCCCTGAGATACAATTTGTACAGCCCAGAGATCCACTTGTGAGCGAACCCACTGGTTGCTGAAGTTTCGGAGACGCGCCCCCACCGCACCCGGCTCCGCCTGTGGAGCCCCAGCGTCATGCGGTGGACTTAGAGGAAGCGGGGGAGGATTTTTGTTCCTGGGAACTGGCTGCCTGGTGCAGCTTCTTTCCTCTACCCCTGCCTCTGGGCAGAAAGGATGCGCCTCTGATCCGCTTGCCTTTCTGAGGCCGAAAGGACTGTACATGATAATACGGTGCTTTCTTAGGCTGTGAGGGAACCGGAGGTAAAAAAAAGTTGACTTCCCGGCTGTTGCCGTGGATACGAGGTCCGAGAGACCGTCCCCAAACAATTCCTCACCCTTATAAAGGCAAAACCTCCATGTGTCTTTTAGAATCAGCATCACCTGTCCACTGCCGAGTCCATAATACTCTCCTGGCAGAAATGGACATTGCATTAATTCTAGATGCCAGCAGGCAAATGTCCCTCTGTGCATCCCGCATATATAAGACGACGTCTTTTATATGTTCTATGGTTAGCAAAATAGTATCCCTGTCGAGGGAATCAATGTTGTCCGACAGGCAATCAGACCATGCGGCTGCAGCACTACACATCCATGCTGAAGCAATAGCAGGTCTCAGTATAGTACCTGAGTGTGTATACACAGACTTCAGGATAGCTTCCTGCTTTCTATCTGCAGGCTCCTTTAAGGCGGCCGTATCCTGAGACGGCAGTGCCACCTTTTTTGATAAGCGTGTGAGCGCCTTGTCCACCCTAGGGGATGTTTCCCAACGTAACCTGTCCGTTGGCGGGAAAGGGTACGCCATCAGTAACCTCTTAGAAATCACTAGTTTCTTATCGGGGGAACTCCACGCTTCCTCACACAATTCATTTAATTCATCAGATGGGGGAAAAGTCACTGGCTGCTTTTTCTCCCCAAACATAATACCCTTCTTGGTGGTAACCGGGTTAATATCAGAAATGTGCAATACATTTTTCATTGCAGTAATCATGCATCGGATGGCTTTTGTAGACTGTGCATTTGTCTCATCCTCATCTACACTGGAGTCAGACTCCGTGTCGACATCTGTGTCTACCATCTGAGCTAGCGGGCGTTTATGAGCCCCTGATGGCCTCTGAGACGCCTGGGCAGGCGCGGGCTGAGATCCCGGCTGTCCCAAGGCTGCTGCGTCATCGAACCTTTTATGTAAGGAGTTGACACTGTCTGTTAAGACCTTCCACATATCCATCCAATCCGGTGTCGGCCCCGTCGGGGGCGACACCACACTTATCTGCCCTTGCTCCGCCTCCACGTAACCCTCCTCATCAAACATGTCGACACAGCTGTACCGACACACCGCACACACACAGGGAATGCTCTGACCGAGGACAGGACCCCACAAAGTCCTTTGGGGAGACAGAGAGAGAGTATGCCAGCACACACCACAGCGCTATATAACACAGGGATTTACACTATACTGAGTGATTTTTCCCAATAGCTGCTTATTATCTTATTTGCGCCTAAATTTATGTGCCCCCCCTCTCTTTTTTACCCTTCATGTACAGGATACTGCAGGGGAGAGCCTGGGGAGCGTCCTTTCAGCGGAGCTGTTCAGAGAAAATGGCGCTGGTGTGCTGAGGAAGAAGGCCCCGCCCCCTCAGCGGCGGGCTTCTCCCGCGTTTTGTATATCTTCATGGCTGGGGTTTTTGCACATATACAGTTTTCCAGACTGTATCATGTGCATAATGTGCCAAAAGGTATTCTTATTGCTGCCCAGGTCGCCCCCCCCCCAGCGCCCTGCACCCTACAGTGACCAGAGTGTGTGGTGTGCAGTGGGAGCAATGGCGCACAGCTGTAGTGCTGTGCGCTACCTTAATGAAGACCGGAGACTTCTGCCACCGATTTCATCTCCTTTCTTCTGTCTTCTGGCTCCGCAAGGGGGACGGCGGCGCGGCTCCGGGAACGGACGATCGAGGTCAGGCCCTGTGTTCGAACCCTCTGGAGCTAATGGTGTCCAGTAGCCTAAGAAGCACAAGCTAGCTGCACGCAGGTAGGTTTGCTTCTCTCCCCTCAGTCCCACGAAGCAGTGAGTCTGTTGCCAGCAGATCTCACTGAAAATAAAAAACCTAACAAATACTTTCTTTCTAGCAAGCTCAGGAGAGCCCACTAGGAGCACCCAGCTCTGGCCGGGCATAGATTCTAACTGGAGGAGGGGCATAGAGGGAGGAGCCAGTGCACACCAGATAGTACCTAATCTTTCTTTTAGAGTGCCCAGTCTCCTGCGGAGCCCGTCTATTCCCCATGGTCCTTACGGAGTTCCCAGCATCCACTAGGACGTCAGAAAAAATAAGATTTTACTCACCGGTAAATCTATTTCTCGTAGTCCGTAGTGGATGCTGGGGACTCCGTAAGGACCATGGGGAATAGACGGGCTCCGCAGGAGACTGGGCACTCTAAGTAAGAATTAGTACTACTGGTGTGCACTGGCTCCTCCCTCTATGCCCCTCCTCCCAGGTATTGCAGAAAGTCCGCACTTGGGACGGGCGCCCAGCATCCACTACGGACTACGAGAAATAGATTTACCGGTGAGTAAAATCTTATTTTCTCTAACGTCCTAGTGGATGCTGGGGACTCCGTAAGGACCATGGGGATTATACCAAAGCTCCCAAACGGGCGGGAGAGTGCAGATGACTCTGCAGCACCGAATGGGCAAACACAAGGTCCTCCTCAGCCAGGGTATCAAACTTATAGAACTTTGCAAAGGTGTTTGAACCCGACCAAGTAGCTGCTCGGCAAAGCTGTAATGCAGAGACCCCTCGGGCAGCCGCCCAAGAAGAGCCCACTTTCCTTGTGGAATAGGCTTTCACTGATTTTGGATGCGGCAAACTAGCCGCAGAATGAGCCTGCTGAATCGTGTTACAGATCCAGCGAGCAATATTCTGCTTTGAAGCAGGAGCACCCAGCTTGTTGGATGCATACAGGATAAACAGCGAGTCAGTTTTCCTGACTCCAGCTGTCCTGGCTACATAAATCTTCAAAGCCCTGACTACATCAAGCAACTTGGAGTCCTCCAAGTCACGAGTAGCCGCAGGCACCACAATAGGTTGGTTCAAATGAAAAGATGACACCACCTTCGGCAGAAATTGCGGACAAGTCCGTAATTCTGCCCTGTCCATATGGAAAACCAGATAGGGGCTTTTACATGACAAAGCCGCCAATTCTGACACACGCCTAGCCGAAGCTAAGGCCAATAGCATGACCACTTTCCACGTGAGATACTTTAGCTCCACGGTCTTAAGTGGCTCAAACCAGTGAGATTTCAGGAAACTCAACAAGATCCGAAGGTACCACTGGTGGCACAAAAGGGGGCTGAATATGCAGCAATCCCTTTACAAAAGTCTGAACTTCAGGAAGCGAAGCCAGTTCCTTTTGAAAGAAAATGGATAGGGCCGAAATCTGGACCTTTATGGACCCTAATTTTAAGCCCATAGTCACTCCTGACTGTAGGAAGTGCAGGAACCGGCCCAGCTGGAATTCCTCTGTAGGGGCCTTCCTGGCCTCACACCAAGCAACATATTTTCGCCATATACGGTGATAATGTTTTGCTGTCACGTCCTTCCTAGCCTTTATCAGCGTAGGAATAACTTCATCCGGAATGCCTTTCTCCGCTAGGATCCGGCGTTCAACCGCCATGCCGTCAAACGCAGCCGCTGTAAGTCTTGGAACAGACAGGGCCCCTGTTGCAACAGATCCTGTCTGAGAGGCAGAGGCCATGGGTCCTCTGTGAGCATTTCTTGCAGTTCCGGGTACCAAGTCCTTCTTGGCCAATCCGGAACAATGAGTATTGTTCTCACTCCTCTTTTTCTTACGATTCTCAGCACCTTGGGTATGAGAGGAAGAGGAGGAAACACATAGACCGACTGGAACACCCACGGTGTTACTAGTTCGTCCACAGCTATCGCCTGAGGGTCGACCTGGCGCAATATCTCTGTAGCTTTTTGTTGAGGCGGGATGCCATCATGTCCACCTGTGGCAGTTCCCATCGATTTGTAATCTGTGTGAAGACTTCTTGATGAAGTCCCCACTCTCCCGGGTGGACGTCGTGCCTGCTGAGGAAGTCTGCTTCCCAGTTGTCCTCTCCCGGAATGAACACTGCTGACAGTGCTTGCACGCGATTCTCCGCCCAACGAAGAATCCTGGTGGCTTCCGCCATCGCTACCCTGCTTCTTGTGCCGCCTTGGCGGTTTACATAAGCCACTGCGGTGATGTTGTCTGATTGAATCAGCACCGGTTGGTTGCGAAGCAGAGGCTCTGCTTGACTCAGGGCGTTGTAAATGGCCCTTAGTTCCAGGATATTGATGTGCAGACAAGCCTCCTGACTTGACTACAGCCCTTGGAAGTTTCTTCCCTGAGTGACTGCTCCCCATCCTCGGAGGCTTGCATCCGTGGTCACCATAGAAACATAGAAACATAGAATTTGTCGGCAGATAAGAACCACTTGGCCCATCTAGTCTGCCCCTTTTTTTTTTTTTTTTTTTTATTCTTTTTTTTTATCACTAACCTTATTTGATCCTTATTTCTTTGTAAGGATATCCTTATGTCTATCCCATGCATGTTTAAATTGCTCTACTGTCTTAGCCTCTACCACCTCTGATGGGAGGCTATTCCACTTGTCCACTACCCTTTCTGTGAAATAATTTTTCCGCAAATTTCCCCTGAACCTCCCCCCCTCCAGTCTCAGTGCATGTCCTCGTGTCCTATTGCTTCTCTTCATTTGGAGAATGTTTCCCTCCTGGACTTTGTTAAAACCCTTCATATATTTGAAAGTTTCTATCATGTCCCCCCTTTCCCTTCTCTGCTCCAAACTATACATATTGAGATTTCTTAGTCTTTCTGGGTATGTTTTGTGATGTAGGCCATGCACCATTTTAGTTGCCCTCCTTTGTACAGTTTCTAATGTATTAATATCCTTTTGAAGATATGGCCTCCAGAACTGAATACAGTATTCTAGATGAGGCCGTACCAATGACCTATACAGTGGCATTATTACTTCTTTCTTTCTGCTGCTGATTCCTCTCCCAATGCAGCCAAGCATCTGACTAGCCTTCCTCATTGCCTTGTTACATTGCTTACCTGCTTTTAAGTCATCTGAAATAGTGACTCCTAGATCCCTTTCCTCCTCAGTAGTTTTCAGTATAGTGCCATTAATACTGTATTTAGCTTTAGGATTTTTGAGACCCAAGTGCATGATTTTGCATTTTTGGGCATTAAACTGTAATTGCCAGACTCTTGACCATTCCTCTAGTCTACTTAGATCCTCAATCATTTGATTTACCCCACCTGGTGTGTCTACCCTGTTGCATACCTTTGTGTCATCTGCAAAAAGGCATACTTTCCCTTTAATGCCATTTGCAATGTCACCAATAAAGATATTAAAAAGCACTGGTCCAAGTACAGATCCCTGGGGTACTCCACTGGTAACATTTCCCTCCTGTGAATGCACTCCGTTTACCACAACTCTCTGTTTTCTATCCTTCAACCAAGATCTTATCCATTCAATAATCCTAATATCCAATCCCAAACTTTCAAGTTTATTTAGCAGTCTGCGATGTGGAACTGTATCAAAAGCCTTACTAAAGTCTAGATAAGCTATATCCATGGCTCCACCTTTATCCATCACTTTAGTCACACAATCAAAAAAGTCAATAAGATTTGTTTGACATGATCTCCCCCCAGTGAATCCATGCTGTTTGGGATCCAGTAAATTGCCGGATTTGAGATGATCTACAACTCTTTCTTTTAAGAGTGTTTCCATCAATTTCCCTACTACTGATGTAAGACTCACTGGTCTGTAGTTGTTTGCCTCTTCCTTGCTTCCACTTTTGTGCAGTGGGACTACGTTTGCTCTTTTCCAGTCCCCTGGAATTTCTCCTGTAGCTAATGACTGGTTGAATAATTCTGTCAATGGTGCTACCAGCACCTCTTTAAGTTCTTTTAGTATCCTTGGATGTATCCCATCTGGCCCCATAGATTTGTCCACTTTCAGCTTTGAGAGTTCTGTTAGGACCTTTTCCTCTGTAAATGTACTTGTTTCATTTTCCTGAATATCCCTGCAACTTAACTGTGGCCCCTTCCCCTCTCTTTCAGTAGTAAATACTGAGCAAAAATAATCATTAAGATGATCTGCTATTAAATTGTCTCCTTCAACAAGACTCCCAGTGTCCGTCTTTAGTTTTATAATTCCGCCTTTTGTTTTTCTCTTTTCGCTTATATACCTAAAAAAAGTTTTGCCTCCTTTACCCACTGACTGGGCCATTTTCTCCTCAGCTTGTGCCTTTGCACATCTGATTACCTTCTTTGCCTCCTTCTGTCTAACAAGATATATTTTTTTGTCTTCATTATTTTGTGTCTGCTTATATTTCCTAAAAGCCATCTTTTTTGCTCTCACAATATTTGCTACTTCTTTTTCAAACCACACTGGCTTCCTTTTCCTTGTGTTTTTCCTAACAGTTTTGATACAAAGGTCTGTTGCCTTCAATATTGCCTGTTGCCAGTCCTGTATGCCGAACCTGCGGCCCTCGAGAAGGTGAGCACTCTGCAGCCACCACAGAAGAGACACCCTGGCCTTGGGGGATAGGGTGATCAGCCGATGCATCTGAAGATGCGATCCGGACCACTTGTCCAACAGATCCCCACTGATAGGTCCTCGCATGGAACCTGCCGAAGGGAATGGCTTCGTATGACGCCACCATCTTTCCCAGGACTCGCGTGCAGTGATGCACCGACAAGTGTTTTGGTTTTAAGAGTTCTCTGACCAGAGCCACGAGCTCCTGAGCCTTCTCCACCGGGAGAACACCTTTTTCTGGTCCGTGTCCAGAATCATGCCCAGGAAGGGCAGACGAGTCGTAGGGATCAGCTGCGACTTTGGAATATTCAAAATCCAGCCGTGCTGTTGCAACACTTCCTGAGAGTGTGCTACGCTGATCAGCAACTGCTCTCTGGACCTCGCCTTTATGAGGAGATCGTCCAAGTATGGGATAACTGTGACACCCTGCTTTCGAAGGAGCACCATCATTTCCGCCATTATGTTGGTAAATATTCTCGGTGCCGTGGAGAGACCAAACGGCAACGTCTGGAATTGGTAATGACAGTCCTGTACCACAAATCTGAGGTACTCCTGATGAGGTGGATAAATGGGGACATGCAGGTAAGCATCCTTTAATGTCCAGAGACACCATAAAATCCCCCTCTTCCAGGCTTGCAATGACCGCTCTGAGCGATTCCATCTTGAACTTGAACCTTTTCAGGTAAATGTTCAGGGATTTTAAATTCAATATGGGTCTGACCGAACCGTCCGGTTTCGGAACCACAAACATTGTGGAATAGTAACCCCTTCCCTGTTGAGGGAGGGGAACCTGTACCACCACCTGCTGGAGATATAATTTGTGAATTGCCGCTAACACTACTTCCCTTTCTATGGGGGAAGCAGGCAGAGCTGATTTTAGGTAACGGTGAGGGGGCATCACTTCGAATTCCAGCTTGTATCCCTGAGACACAATCTGTATAGCCCAGGGATCCACCTGTGAGCGAACCCACTGGTGGTTGAATTTTCGGAGACGCGCCCCCACCGCTCCCGGCTCCACCTGTGGAGCCCCAGCGTCATGCGGTGGATTTAGTGGAAGCCGGGGAGGACTTCTGTTCCTGGGAACTAGCTGTATGGTGCAGCTTCTTTCCTCTACCCCTGCCCATGGCAAGAAAGGACACACCTCTGACTTTCTTGCCTTTTTGTGATCGAAAGGACTGCATTTAGTAATACGGTGCTTTCTTAGGCTGTGAGGGAATATATGGCAAAAAAAATTGACTTCCCAGCTGTAGCTGTGGAAACTAGGTACGAGAGACCGTCCCCAAACAATTCCTCACCCTTGTAGGGTAAAACCTCCATGTGCTTTTTAGAGTCGGCATCGCCTGTCCATTGCAGAGTCCACAGGACCCTTCTGGCAGAAATCGACATTGCATTTATTCTAGAGCCCAGTAGGCAAATGTCCCTCTGGGCATATATAGGACAGCGTCTTTTATATGCCCCAGGGTCAGTAAAATAGTATCCTTGTCCAAGGTATCCAGTTCCTCAGACAGTGTATCTGTCCATGCTGCTACAGCACTAAACATCCAGGCCGACGCAAATTGCCGGCCGCAGTATGGTACCTGAATGTGTATACACAGACTTCAGGATACCTTCCTGCTTCCTATCCGCAGGATCCGTTAGGGAGGCCGTATCCTGTGACGGCAGGGCCACCTTCTTAGATAAGCGTGTCAGAGCTTTGTCTACCCTAGGGGAGGATTCCCAGCGCATCCTGTCCGTTGGCGGGAAGGGGTACGCCATAAGTAACCTTTTGGAAATCAGCACTTTCCTATCGGGGGAATCCCACGCTTTTTCACATAACTCATTTAACTCATGTGAAGGGGGAAAAGTCACCTCTTGCTTTTTCTCCCCAAACATATAAACCCTCTTGTCAGGGACAGGGTTTACCTCTGATATGTGCAATAATCCTTCATAGCTACAATCATGTAGCGGATGGCTTTAGCCATATTAGGCTGCAATTTTGCATCATCGCCATCGACACTGGAGTCAGAATCCGTGTCGATATCTGTGTCAACAATATGGGATAGTGGGCGCTTCTGAGACCCTGACGGCCTCTGCGCTGTAGGATCAGGCATGGGCTGAGACCCCGACTGTCCAAAGGCTTCAGCTTTATCCAACCTTTTATGCAAGGAGTTTACATTATCATTTAACACCTTCCACATATCCATCCAATCAGGTGTCGGCGCCGTCGGCGGGGACACCTCATTCATCTGCACCTGCTCTGCCTCCACATAGCCCTCCTCGTCAAACATGTCGACACAAGCGTACCGAGACACCACACACACAGGGAATGCTCTATATGAGGACAGGACCCCCACAAGGCCTTTTGGAGAGACAGAGAGAGAGTATGCCAGCACACACCCCAGCGCTATATGACCCAGGAATCACACAGTAACTTAGTGTTTACCCAGTAGCTGCTGTATATAGGATTATTGCGCTAAATTTATGTGCCCCCCCTCTCTTTTTACCCTCTTTCTACCGTGAGTCTGCAGGGGAGAGCCTGGGGAGCTTCCTCTCAGCGGAGCTGTGGAGAGAAAATGGCGCTGGTGAGTGCTGAGGAAGAAGCCCCGCCCCCTCAGCAGCAGGCTTCTGTCCCGCGATTTGGTGTAAAAAATGGCGGGGGCTCATGCATATATACAGTGCCCAGCTGTATATATGCTGCTTTTGCCAGGAGGTACTCAATTGCTGCCCAGGGCGCCCCCCCCCTGCACCCTACAGTGACCGGAGTGTGTGGGTTAGTGTGGGCGCAATGGCGCACAGCTGCAGTGCTGTGCGCTACCTCATGTGAAGACAGGAGTTTTCTGCCGCCGATTTTGACGTCTTCTTGCTTCATCCGCCGGCTTCTGTCTTCTGGCTCTGCGAGGGGGACGGCGGCGCGGCTCCGGGAACGGACGACCAAGGTTAAGTTCCTGTGTTTGAACCCTCTGGAGCTAATGGTGTCCAGTAGCCTAAGAAGCGCAACCTAGCCGCAGTTAGTAGGTTTGCTTCTCTCCCCTCAGTCCCACGTAGCAGAGAGTCTGTTGCCAGCAGAAGTTCTCTGAAAATAAAAAAACCTAACTAAAATACTTTCTTAATAGCAAGCTCAGGAGAGCTCACTAAAACGCACCCAGCTCCTTCCGGGCACAGATTCTAACTGAGGTCTGGAGGAGGGGCATAGAGGGAGGAGCCAGTGCACACCAGTAGTACTAATTCTTTCTTAGAGTTCCCAGTCTCCTGCGGAGCCCGTCTATTCCCCATGGTCCTTACGGAGTCCCCAGCATCCACTAGGACGTTAGAGAAATAAAGAAAAATCCGGTATGCTACTCCTCTTGGAGCATCTCAGATGAGCTGGGGCGGGGATCTCGCACCATATGTTTTATAGACACTAGGTCAGGCCTGGCCAACCTGTAGCTCTCCAGATGTTGTGAAAATACACATCCCAGCATGCCCTGCCACAGTTTTAGCAATCCCTAATACCAAAGCTGTGCCAAGGCATGATAGGACTTGTAGTTTTACAACAGCTGGAGGGTCACAGGTTGGCCAAGCCTGCACTAGGTGTATGAGAACACATCTGTACATTTGGTAAAAACTACCAACAGTGTCAGGCAACAATCAAGTGACAACCGTAAAATTCAAGTGGAATTAATAAATGTGACAGAACAAACAGCGTACCACTGTACACAGAAAGCATTTATAAAGACCAGAGATCCCACCTCTGATGTGCTCCTCAGATAGTCTGGCTCGCAGCTGTTCCAGCTCCAGACAATGCTTCTTCTTTAAGTTCTCGATCTCAGATGTGTACCTATCAGACAGATCCATTTTCATGTTCAACACATCCTCCTTGTACTGCACAGTGAGAGCGGCATGCAGGCTGTGTAAATCCTGCTTCTCCTTCTCCTCTGACTGCAGGCGTAAAAAGGAAAGCTCTTCCTACCCAGCCAGAGAAAGGTGAATTAATGAAAATGAAATAATAAACTTGAGAAAAAAAAAACCACAGCAAAGTCTAACATGTAAAGTCTGGGTATAATCAAAGCCTATACTCACTTTGTGGTGCTCCAGCTGGTCGGTCAGGTGCTGGAGAAGATCAATCTTTTCACTTTCAAAGGAATCATCTAACGCAAAAGCAGAGCTGCCACGTGGGAAAACAAACAGGACATTTGTCTCTTGAAGTGCCCAAACATCCAATTAAGTCCCATTTCATACATTTTGAAACTAGATCAAAAATCAACTTCTAATAAGCTTGTTATGCAAAAATACTGCTCCGTGCAGGCAGCCTGGTTTTTCCAGTTTTCATGCGAGTCCTTCAGTGGATATGAAAAAAGATTTTTTACACTGACCATTGTATGCTTATACATTGAGACACACAGGATGATTGATATAAATCCTGCCTGAAGGAGTTGGTACAGCATGGGAGAAACAAAAATACCCCCAGAGAATTATTATACTTTCATCAGGTCCTTTTCTCGGATCCCACTGGGGTACACTGGTAAAATGAGGTACAGGGGGTCCTCCAGGACTCTTCTGTTTACTCTTCTCTCTTTCACTTCTGTATTGTCCTGTGTACCCCAATTGGATGTGAGAAAACTGGAAAAAAAAGACCCTTCACTCATAGGTGGATCATCTGAATTTAGGAGAGACTCTAGAATTAAATACTGTCCTCAGGCCCAACCAAGAGCTCTAGGTTCTAAGGATTTGTGTCTCTGGAAACAGGAAGGACAATTACCGACCCAGCCAAACAGACTAAGGGGTGTATTCAATAGATGTCGGATCCTTTCCTGAGTATTGAATGATCGGCCAAATCAGACAGGAATTGTCCGTTTACGACAATGCCAATACAACTTTTTTTTTAAATCGGATTGACATTGTCGGAACTGGGGCTAAAACCTTTTGGACTTGGCAGCGGAATCCAACAAAACACGTAGATCCACGGCTAATCTGCCGATCCACGTGCTTTCCAACAAGTCGGAACTGCAGACTTGTCGGAAAGGATTGAATAGCTCAGAACCCCACCCAACCTAAAAAATTAGGAAACTGCTGTCTTTCAGACTTCAGTTGAATACCCCCCTAAGTCACCTTTGCATCTTTAAAAGCAAACCTGAAAACATGAGCCGATGGAGGTGCATGAGAACCTAAACTTAGAAACTACGCTCTTTTATCCATTTCCTTTGCATGTGCTAATGAGCAAAGCAGTAAGGCACCAAGGTTTCCCACAAATAAAAACAAAATCATAGGTCCCTAGGGTGGCCTTCAAACCTGCTCCTAAACACACACCTGAAATCGTGGGGCCTTGTCTGGCTAAAAAGAGAAGTTTATTTTACTTTTTTCCTAGGTCCATAAGCATGGCTTAGACCCATCACCCTGTATCACCAAGGTAACAAGACATTTTAAGAATATAGGTCTTTGTAATGGTCTCTGCAGATACATGAAAGAATCCAACCTGTTTAGAACAGTTATTTCCTCATCACTCATTTCTCTCAGATGCTGATGTAAGATTTTCAGCTCCTCTCTGTAGGTCTCCTCTGCAGCTCTGGACATCTGCTCAAAGTAAATCCTCAGCTCCACCATTTCCTTTTCATGCTCAGCCTTAAGCAGCAATCGCTCCTGCTGGAAGTCCTGCTTCATCTTCTCTATCTCTTCCAGCTGTGCAGAGCGAGCCTGGAGCTTCTCTTTCAGCTCTAAGGCAGGAGACGTTACATAAGGTTCTTGCGTTATATTAGAAATAGAAACCCGTTAATTAACAACACTGAATTATACTCCATAGTAATATATTTAGTAGTTGTACCATTCAGTTCTTGGCGACTTGCTCGGGAGCTGTCAATCTGAGACCGGAAGAGTTGCATTTCTTCAGTTGAATGAATTTGAAACTCATTGTAACCACATTGCAGATTCTTCACCTATCAGGAGACATTTATATAACAGGCACTTAAACTCTGCATATTTAAGTGTGTCTATAAGTAGCCAGAACAAAACTGTGGTTTAATTTAATTACGCATTTATTTTAATCAACACAAATACAATATTTAATGTATTGAGTTCAATACCTGCTCCTGGTGGGTCAGAGAGTCTATTTCATTCCCTTCAGGCAAAGCAGCCACTTGTGTCTGAACAACAACGCTTGGATCATCTACCATACCTGTTGAAGCACCAGAAAGTTACACCAGAGAATAACTTATTCCCACTACAGTAGATTGTAAAACCGCATTACTAGCCAAAGCAATTTTTGAAAAGACTCCGGTTAGTGCTAAAATGTATATGATATAGGCCTGGATTCATAGTTGCCCGCTACTGCTGCCGCTAATGCAATCGTTGACTCAGAGGATGTGAAAAAATATGCTAACGTTACGGCCGCCGGAGCCCTCGCAACCAGCAACCGCGTACACATTCTCAGAATCAACGCAGATCCAGAATACAACTCCTCAAGTCAGTCTATGGTCACTCAGAATGGCCGCAGCAACTGAGATGCTGGAGACATGATTTCTGTGTGTACTGTATCGCAGTTGGCGGGTGATACGTGCTGCAAAAATGAACCTGACAGCCCTGCGGTTTTGCAACCACTCCGTTACCTCCCACAAAACAGCTGTTCCCCGTCAATCACTTGTGATTGGATCCTCACTGGGAGCATAATCGCAAATCACAGCGCATGCGCAGTTTACCGATAAGCGCTAAAACATCTGCATAGCGTACAACTATGAATCAGGCCCATAATTCCCTGCAACTCTAAGCCCTGATGCCACAACTTGCTAGTTACCAGAGTATATTCTGTATTATGCATTGGTTTTATCAAAAGTCCATCTAAACTAAAAATCCTAAACATAAGTCAATGTTCGGAAAGAAACTGTTTAATAATTACACTGTACTGTTTAACAGCATGTCACAAGTAGACAAAGGCACACTTTATGCTTATAGAACTGGCTGTCTCAGGATGAAACAATAACAGTTGTAACAGTGCATCTAGTATAACTACACACGCATACTGTTTGTTATTTAGAATGACATTCTTTTAAAAGGTACTGTTGGGACAGGTCATAGGCCGTGTTCTCCCCACGCTACAAATTACGGTGGTTCGCCTGGCAGCTCTTACCGACACTGTGTGTGTCCCTGTTGCTCGCTAATATAGTGCGTCACAGTATTTATCCAATATGCATATTATACTGTGTACTCAGTCACATAATACCGGATTTATCTGCAGGTATTGTACTTGGTCTGGCTTTATCGTAATAGGTCGCTCTGTTGTTGCATATTTACATTAATGTCTTACAGAAAGGGCAGTAAATCAGTGGAAGCTCCTGCATCATACAGAGCATGCTCCAGGCATTTACCAGAAGGGGAAGTTTTGTATGATGGTTTATGTACTATGTGTCATACACCTCCTAGTCAGTCCGCAGCTCCTGGGTCTACTCTGAAGCCACCCTGGGCTGCATTCATTAACCTGCTGGGTACTCTGGTAGAACGCCTTACGCCCCCTATGGGACCACCCGTACCACTACAGCCACATATTGTCCCTATGGTTAATTCGCCTTGTGAGGAAAATTTATCAAACCACCTGCAATAATTAAATCAGTCCTTGGTTAGACAGATATCCAAGCCCAGGTCACACCCGTGCTTCTGGGTCATCTAAGCGAGTTACTTCCTCCTCACAGTCCACATACCTCTCTGATGTTTCATCTGAAGAGGAGGAGGAGCATACGGTCTGGTGTTACTGAGGAGGATTCTCCCTTGCAGGTTGATGTCCCTGCCTCAGTGGTTCCTATTAAACAAATCCTACAATTATCCGATGATGAGGATTCCACTACTGTGGCAAAGAAAACGGATATGTTTAAACGGCAGAAAGACGTTAAAACTCTGTTGCCCCATTCTGACCATTTAGTGGACATCAGACGGGAACCCTGATGTACTCCAGGGAAGAAATTCCATGTGCTTATATGGGCCTTGGCTCGCTATCCTTGTCCTGCAGAGTTATGTAGTAAGTGGGAAAATCCACCACTGGTGGATTCTCACGTCACCCGCTTTGTGGTGCCATCCACTCTGCTTGTCACCACAGTCACTTCACTGAAGGAACAGACAGATAAAAGTGTGGAGGGATGCCTGAAGTCAATTTACTCCCGTACAGGAGCTCTGCATAGACCCACTATTGCTGCCTCCTGGGCTGCAAAAGGTATTGAAGCGTGAATTCAGGCATTAGAGGATGAGCTGCCCAAGGATATTTCCGACAAGGCCAGACAATACCCGTCTCACATTACCACCGCCGCCTATTACATTCAGGAGGCGTCCTCTGAGGTCGGTGTGTTGGCAACTAAGGCGTCGACTAAGTCTGTCCTGCCTCGCCGGATTCTGTGGTTGAGGTCATGGAAAGTGGATCTAGACTCCAAAGAGACCTTGGTTGTACTCCCCTTTCCTGGGGACATTTTGTTTGTGGAAGACCTGAATAAAATTGGGTTCGAGTTAGCAGCTGCTAAGACTGCTTTTCTCCAAAATACTAATCCTTCTGCACAGAAAGTAAAAGGTACCAGTTTTCGTTCCTTTCGGCCTCAAAAGAAAGTAAAAAGGTCAGGCATACCAGAATCTCGTGCTCCCAAAACCACAAAGCCCAAAACAATCCTGGGCAACCCGTCAGCCTGCTTCTAAACAAAACAACCTGATGCATGACGGGGCGGGCCTCCCCTTGGGGGACCCCAGTGTGGGAGGGGACTTCTACAATACAGTGCTGGAAGTTGTCTCTCACAGGTACGCTGTCTTTCAAAAGACGTCCCCCGCACCAGTTTTGCAATACGGTTCTACCTTTGGATCCGTTAAACGCGCAAGCTTTGCAAACAAGCGTCAGTTCTCTCCCGAGTACAGGAATGGTTGTGCCGGTACCTCAGTCCCAGAGAAGAAAAGGTTATTTATTACTCGACCCTGTTTCTAGTTCCAAAACCAAATGGATCATTCCGGCCTATACTCAACCTCAAATCCCTGAACATGTTTGTGAGAGTGCCCAGGTTTCGTATGGAAACACGGCGCTCAAAATGTACTGGCTATGGAACCCGGAGACTATATGGTATCCCTGGATGTACAGGATGCATACCTGCATATACCTATTGCCATGTATTATCAGCAGTTTCTGCGGTTTGCGATAGATAGATAATTATTCTCATTGTTAAAAAGAACAACAAAATGAAGATCTGGGACAGTCACATAAAAACATACAGATCACAAGTCAAATTAAGACGAACAATAACAGATGGGAAGAAACTGTTCTTAAAACGAGATGTTCTTGTCCTAATACAACTGAAACGTCTATCAGATGGAAGAAGAGAGAAGATGCAATGGTTAGGATGATAACAGTCATGCACAATGCTATTTAATTTGCAGAGACAGTTATCAACATGGATATCGCGGATTGATAGTAGCTCCTAACCAATAATACTCATAGCTGTACGTCCAACACTCTCCAGTAGCTTCTGCTCACCCTTAGTGCTGTTGCCGTACCAAACTACAATACAATACGCCAACACGCTTTCAATTACACAACGATAGAACCTAACCAAATTTGCCCTGAATAAATTTGCAGCGCGTAATTTCCTTAGGAAAAATAGGCGCTGCTCGGCTTTCTTCACAATACATGCAATATTAGTAGCCCAAGACAAATCATCTGAAATAACCGTGCCCGGGAGTTTCAAATCTCTAACTCGCTCAACCACTAAAGTTCTCAATAGTTATTGGCAGCCTACATTATCAATTTCAGGCTCTAACATTTGGACTGGTCACAGCTCCTCGGATCTTCACTAGGGTCATGACTATTATGACGGCCTACCTCCGTCGCCAGGGGATTAGAATACTGCTGTATCTGGACAACTCGCTAATTCTGGCAAATTCCCACGATGTCCTCCTCAGTCATCTGCAAATGACGGTAAAACTTCCTGCAAGCCTACGGGTGGCTTATCAAATGGAAAAAGTCCTCGCTGGTACCAGCTCAGACATAGTGCACCTAGGAGCACTTCTGAACGCACACATTCAAAGGCTATTTCTGTCTCCAGAAAAGGTCCTGAAGCTTCAGGACAGGATAAGATGCTTCCTTTGTCGCCCCAGAGTGTCGATACACTCAGCAATGCAAGTACTTGGCCTGATGGTGTCGGCTTCATCAGACATGGTAGAGTACGCTCAATTTCATTCCTGCCCATTACAGAGGATAATCTTTTCCAAATGGGATGCCCAACAGCATTGGATCAGATCTCAGATGATCGCTAACTCCGGAGGATCGTCTGCCGCTGACCTGGTGGCTACAAGACCAGTGATTAAACATGGTCTGTCCCTTCTGGATCCCAGACTGGGTCCTGCTGACAACGGACGCCAGTCTCAGGGGATGGGGTGCGGTGTTGGAGCAACACTCTTTTCAGGGTCGCTGGACCAAGGAGGAATCACTCCTCCCAATAAACATTCTGTGGTTGAGGGCGGTGTTCAATGCACTCTCTCTTGCTCTGGCTCTGGTACAGAACAGGCCTGTTCAAGTACGGTCAGACAACACCACCACGGTGGCATACATAAACCATCAAGCCGGCACTCGAAGCCGCATGGCATTGATGGAAGTGTCAAAAATCCTTTGTTGGGCAGAACTTTCACTCCGGGTGTTTTATGGATTCAGCCTCCCTTAGTCCCTCCTGTGGCTCCATGGGATCTGTCTGTTGTCCTGAATGCCCTGCAAGAGTCTCCATTTGAACCTCTTGAGTCAGTGGACCTTAAATGGCTCACGGTTAAGGTCCTGTTCCTATTGGCTTTTGCCTCTGCTAGGAGGGTGTCTGACCTAGGCGCTCTGTCCTGTCATCCACCCTTTCTGATATTTCACAGTGACCGGGCAGTTCTTAGAGCTCGCCCTGGTTATTTGCCTAAGATGGTGTAAACTTTTCACCTTAACCAAGAGATTGTGGTTTCGGCCTCAATCTCTTCTGATTTGTCTTCTAAAGAGCGTTCTTTGGATGTGGTAAGGGCTCTCCGTATTTATGTGGGGAGGACTGCCTCTATCAGGAGGTTAGACTCCCTTTTTGTACTGTTTGGTTTCCACAAACGTGGTTGGCCTGCGAATAAGTAAACGTTGGCCAGATTCTTGGGTCGCCCGCCGTGGCGCGTCCGCAGCACAATTGTGCAAGGCGGCTATGTGGTCCTCAGTGAACACGTTTATTAGGTTCTATGCCTCTGATACTTCAGTTTCCCAGGATGCTTTCTTTTGACGCAGGGTTCTTATGCCCGCTAAGGCGCATTCCCTCCCTTGAGGAACTGCTTTAGGACAGCCCTGATGTTTTCCTGTGGAAAACAATGTATTCTGCTGCAGAAAAGGAGTGTTATGGTAGATTTACCATTGTTAACTCTCTTTCTGTGAGGTACATTGGTTCGACAGGGAGCCCACACCGACACACCCAGATTCCGTGGGTTTCTATTGCATTAGCCTGTCGTGAGAATGTGGTTCTAACATCTGCCTTCTCGATTGCCTTCTCCTGCATTTGACTGGTTAACGAAACTGAGCTCCAATACCTGGAGGCGGGTTTTATAGAGGAGGCTCCAATGCATCCTGAAAACAGCCTAAAGCTTTAGCATGTTGATGCCTCTGGATCAAGATCCACTCTACAACCCCAATGTTTTCCTGAAGAACCAATGTAGCTCGCCGAAGGAGAGTTAACAATGGTAAGTCTACCATAACTCTCCTTTTTCCCCCTCCTGAGCGATAGTTTACTATATCGCCTAGTGTGTATGATGACGACGAGCGATACGCGGCCCTTTAACGACCCTCGGTCTCGGCCGTGCATGCAGCTCAATTTGCCCTCATGGCCCAAAACTACATCCTCCGGCCGGCCGCGACATAACGTCACTGTGCGTTATCATTAGTGATATTGCACATTGTGTATGCCCGACGTCAGGCTTCCCGGCCCAGGAGGAGAAACACTAGGCGATGGCGCTCACCGAGCACATCACCTAGTGCGTACCCACCTTAAGAACATTTTGTTCAATTACAAAGAAATTAAACGAAAAATGCAAAACAAAAAAATGTCATTTGACATTTAAAAAATACATTAAATCAAAAAATCAAAAGCTATATACTTTAAGTAAATTTGGGGCGCATAATCTAACATTATTTTTATTTAACCCCAAAAATGACATGTAATTAATAGCCCAATTCAGCTAAATTAAAACTTTTCTAATCATTCATAAGGGGGGGGGGGGGGGGGGGGTTGGCAAACGGTTCTGAAGCAAGTCCAACAATTTATCTTGAAATAATTATTTTCCCTACCGTTTCACACCCTCAGGGGTATGCACAAAAAAACCCTCAAAATTCTTCTGAAAAAGTGATACGAGTTTGGGAGTTGTATTGCCAATGCAATTGGCAGTGTGAATTTGGCAAGAAAACGTCTCACACTATCCAACTCGCATCTAACTGGATTGACATCTATCAGAAAGCGCAGACTCATGTGGAACACCTGCTATGTAAGTAGTTGAAGCATAAGTTAACAGAAGGCATTATTCATAGATGGACGCAGTGGCTAATCTGGCGCAATTGATGGTTTTATACATATCATGCATTGGAGCCGATCAGGTCCTTCAACATCAGGCACAGTACGGATTCAGACGATGGATGATTGATAGTTTGCAGCCTGGGAGGGAGAAAACAGGGAGATGTCGAGGCCAGTGGCTGCATCCTCAAGACGCATTTTCACTGGCCCTTAGCCAGACATCGTGAGTAACCCGAGAGTGTCTGATGCTGCAACAAACAGTCATGTCCAATGGAGATGACCGATGCTGCAACCGATGGCAGAGTCGTTGATCCGATGCTGCAGATATGTTCACACAGCCGCTGCGTGGTGCCATTATCGTCTAACTCTGAGTCAGCCCCACTCAGAAGATACAAAATAACTTTATATTATATCTATTATTAAAGGCTTATAGGAACTGGTTTAGGCATGCAGAGAATACGGGTTCAATAAAATAGTTTCAACTGTTTGGAAAGCTGCGCTTGCTTTTATCCCCCCACCCCTTTACACACACACACACTTTCAGTTCATCCATATCCTCCTTATGCCCTTTTGAAGACTTCCTAGAAGGTTATTACCTTGTGTTTGCTGGAGATAAATCTGTTTCTCCCACTGCTCTCTCTCCTGTACATGAAGATCCCTCAGTTTCTGCATCTCAGAACTATGCTGTTCCTGTAGACGCAATACTTCCTTTGCGTTGTCCTCTTTGAGAAGCTCTATAAAGGTTACATGTTCTTCTTGCTTTTCCAAGGAGTCCTGTAAAAGCTCCTCACCAATACGTTTCAGCTCCTGCGAATGCTGATTAACCAGAATATCCAACTCCTGAGAATGCTGGTCTCTCTCCTTCTCCCACTCCTCATTTTCCAGCTCATGCTGCTCATGCTGCTCATGGACTTCTCTAATCTCCTTGCTATGTAGTTCCTGAAGCTGCTTAATTGCGTTTGAATGCTCTTGTTGCAGCTGTAAAGTTCTACTTGCAATCTCCTCTTGCAGCTGCTTTATCAATTCCGACTGCTCTTCCTTCTGCTTCTCCCATTCCTTTGTCTTTTGAACATGCAGATCTTGAAAAGTTTGCATTTCTTTATATTGCTTTTGAAGCTCCAACATTTCCCTTGAGCTCTGTTCTTGCTGTCCCTCCCATGTCTGTCTCTGTAGCTGCAATTCCTGTAGCTCCTCTTTCTCCTTGGTATAAAGATCTTGTAGTTGTAGGATCTCAATTGAATGTTTCTGTTGAAGCTGCTCAATCTCAGTTGTGTGAAACTCAGTCTGCTTTCTAAGCTCCTGTGAAAGCTCCTCTTTCAGCTGCCTCACTTCTTGGATATATTGGTCTCTCTGTCTCTCCCATTCCTGCTTCTCTACAACTTGATGCTCCTCCATCTCGCTCTTATGGTGCTCTTGTAATAGCAACACCTTGTTTTGGAGCAACTCAATCTTCTTCAAGTGTTGTTGATTTTGCTGCAAATTCTCCGAAATGTCCTCTTGTATCATTTCCACCTCTTGAGAATGTTTGTTTTGCAGAATCTCCCACTCTTGTTTTTCCTGAACATGAACCTCTTCCATCGCCTCCTTATCTTTGTTGTGTTGATCGTGTAACTGTTTTATCTCCTCTGCAGTTGTTACGTGAAGTTGCTCTAACTCTCTGTTCCACAGAGTCTCCTGTAAAAGCTTCTCTTTGAGGTCTTCCATCACTTGAGAACGCTGCATTTCCCAAAGTGCTTTCTCTTGCAAATAAAGAGTTTGCAGCTCCTCTTTTTCCTTCATATGCACTTCTTGCAGCACGCTCACCTTAATAGTGCATTCCTCTTGTAGCAACTGCAGTTTCTTTGCATGTTCCTCAAGTTGCAGCAATGCTTCCTCTGCAAGTTGACTACGAAGCTCATTAATTTCTTGGCAATGGAGATCATGTTGCCTTTTATGCTCTTCTTTCTCATGTTCATAAAGCTCCTTCAGAGTCTCCACCTCTTTCCTGTACGTTTCTTGCAGCTCTGAATGCTCTGCAGCATGTTTTTCATTCTGAAGTTCTAGTTCCTGCAGCCTCAAGAGCTCATGCGAAAGTTCCTCCCGTAAACTCTTCAACGCTTGATTATGCTGACCACGCATAAGCTCCATTTCAAACTGATGCTTGCCCTGGAGAAGAGCCATCTCCTGTGCCCGTTTGTCATTCAACGTTTCACGCAGCTGCACCAGGGCATTGTCTTTCTCCTTCTGCAGGTTTGATTGACTGAGTTCTAGGTGTGCGGTGTGCATGTTGTTAAGGCAGAGACGCAGAGCTTCCATTTCCATATTATGAGCAGCCTACAGAGGTGACAGGAGTACACAATAAAAGCAATATTAACCAAACCGATATAAAATAGTAATATGGCGACATAAATCATAGGACAAAAAATAAGAATTTACTTACCGATAATTCTATTTCTCATAGTCCGTAGTGGATGCTGGGAACTCCGTAAGGACCATGGGGAATAGCGGCTCCGCAGGAGACTGGGCACAAAAGTAAAGCTTTAGGACTACCTGGTGTGCACTGGCTCCTCCCCCTATGACCCTCCTCCAAGCCTCAGTTAGGATACTGTGCCCGGACGAGCGTACACAATAAGGAAGGATTTATGAATCCCGGGTAAGACTCATACCAGCCACACCGATCACACCGTACAACCTGTGATCTGAATCCAGTTAACAGCATGATAACAGAGGAGCCTCTGGAAAGATGGCTCACAACCACAATAACCCGATTTTTGTAACAATAACTATGTACAAGTATTGCAGACAATCCGCACTTGGGATGGGCGCCCAGCATCCACTACGGACTATGAGAAATAGAATTATCGGTAAGTAAATTCTTATTTTCTCTGACGTCCTAGTGGATGCTGGGAACTCCGTAAGGACCATGGGGATTATACCAAAGCTCCCAAACGGGCGGGAGAGTGCGGATGACTCTGCAGCACCGAATGAGAGAACTCCAGGTCCTCCTCAGCCAGGGTATCAAATTTGTAGAATTTAGCAAACGTGTTTGCCCCTGACCAAGTAGCTGCTCGGCAAAGTTGTAAAGCCGAGACCCCTCGGGCAGCCGCCCAAGATGAGCCCCTTTCCGTGTGGAATGGGCCTTTACAGATTTTGGCTGTGGCAGGCCTGCCACAGAATGTGCAAGCTGAATTGTGCTACAAATCCAACGAGCAATAGTCTGCTTAGAAGCAGGAGCACCCAGCTTGTTGGGTGCATACAGGATAAACAGCGAGTCAGATTTTCTAAATCCAGCCGTCCTGGAAACATATTTTCAGGGCCCTGACTACGTCCAGCAACTTGGAGTCCTCCAAGTCCCTAGTAGCCGCAGGTACCACAATAGGCTGGTTCACGTGAAACGCTGAAAACACCTTAGGGAGAAATTGAGGATGAGTCCTCAATTCCGCCCTGTCTGGAAGATCAGATAAGGGCCTTTACAGGATAAAGCCCCCAATTCTGACACGCGCCTGGCCGAGGCCAGGGCCAACAACATGACCACTTTCCATGTGAGATATTTTAACTCCACAGACTCAAGTGGTTCAAACAAATGTGACTTTAGGAACCCCAAAACTACATTGAGATCCCAAGGTGCCACTGGAGGCACAAAAGGAGGCTGTATATGCAGTACCCCTTTTACAAAACGTCTGAACTTCAGGAACTGAAGTTAGTTGTTTCTGGAAGAAAATTGACAGGGCCGAAATTTGAACCTTAATGGACCCCAATTTTAGGCACATAGACACTCCTGTTTACAGGAAATGCAGGAATCGACCTAGTTGAAAATTCCTCCATCGGGGCCTTACTGGCCTCGCACCCCGCAACATATTTTCGCCAAATGCGGTGATAATGCTTTGCGGTTACATCCTTCCTGGCTTGATCAGGGTAGGGATGACTTCATCCGGAATGCCTTTTTCCTTCAGGATCCGGCGTTCAACCGCCCTGCCGTTAAACACAGCCGCGGTAAGTCTCGGAATAGACAGGGTCCTTGCTGGAGCAGGTCCCTTCTTAGAGGTAGAGGCCACGGGTCCTCCGTGAGCATCTCTTGAAGTTCCGGGTACCAAGTCCTTCTTGGCCAATCCGGAGCCACGAGTATAGTTCTTACTCCCCTCCGTCTTATAATTCTCAGTACTTTTGGTATGAGAGGAAGAGGAGGGAACACATACACTGACTGGTACACCCACAGTGTTACCAGAGCGTCCACAGCTATTGCCTGAGGGTCCCTTGACCTGGCGCAATACCTGTCCAATTTTTTGTTTAGGCGGGACGCCATCATGTCCACCTTTGGTTTTTCCCAATGGTTTACAATCATGTGGAAGACTTCTGGGTGAAGTCCCCACTCTCCCGGGTGGAGGCCGTGCCTGCTGAGGAAGTCTGCTTCCCAGTTGTCCACTCCCGGAATGAATACTGCTGACAGTGCTATCCCATGATTTTCCGCCCAGCGAAGAATCCTTGCAGCTTCTGCCATTGACTGCCTCTTGTGCCACCCTGTCTGTTTACATGGGTGACTGCCGTGATGTTGTCCGACTGGATCAACACCGGCTGACCTTGAAGCAGAGGTCTTGCTAAGCTGAGAGCATTGTAAATGGCCCTTAGCTCCAGGATATTTATGTGAAATGATGTCTCCAGGCTTGACCATAAGCCCTGGAAATTTTTTATTTTTTTTCCTGTGTGACTGCTCCCCAGCCTCGCAGGCTGGCATCCGTGGTCACCAGGACCCAGTCCTGAATGCCGACTCTGCGGCCCTCTAGAAGATGAGCACTCTGCAACCACCACAGGATGGACACCCTTGTCCTTGGTGACCGGGTTATCCGCTGATGCATCTTAAGATGCGACCCGGACCATTTGTCCAGCAGGTCCCACTGGAAAGTTCTTGTGTGGAATCTGCCGAATGGCTTTGCTTCGTAGGAAGCTACCATTTTTCCCAGAACCCCTGTGCATTGATGCACTGAGACTTGGCTCGGTTTTAGGAGGTTCCTGACTAGCTCGGATAACTCCCTGGCTCTCTCCTCCAGGAGAAACACCTTTTTCTGAACTGTGTCCAGAATCATCCCTAGGAACAGAAGACGAGTCGTCGGAACCAGCTGCGATTTTGGAATATTGAGAATCCAATCGTGCTGTCGCAACACTACCTAAGATAGTGCTACACCGACCTCCAACTGTTCCCAGGATCTTACCCTTATCAGGAGATCGTCCAAGTAAGGGATAACTAAAAACTCCCTTCCTTCGAAGGAGTATCATCATTTCGGCCATTACCTTGGTAAAGACCCGGGGTGCCGTGGACCATCCAAACGGCAGCGTCTGAAACTGATAGTGACAGTTCTGTACCACAAACCTGAGGTACCCTTGGTGAGAAGGGTAAATTTGGACATGAAGGTAAGCATCCTTGATGTCCAGAGACACCATGTAGTCCCCTTCTCTTGAATTTGAACCTCTGTATGTAAGTGTTCAAAGATTTTAGATTTAAAATCGGTCTCACCGAGCCGTCCGGCTTCGGTACCACAACAGTGTGGAGTAATACCCCTTTCCCTGTTGCAGGAGGGGTACCTTAATTATCACCAGCTTGGAATACAGCTTGTGAATGGCTTCCAACACTGCCTCCCTGTCTGCTTGTAAAGCCCCAGCGTCATGCTGAGGGCTTGGCAGAGGCGGGAGAGGGCTTCTGTTCCTGGGAACTGGCTGATTTCTGCAGCCGTTTCCCTCTCCCTCTGTCACGGGGCAGAAATGAGGAACCTTTTGTCCACGTGCCCTAATGGGAACGAAAGGACTGCGCCTGATAATACGGCGTCTTCTTATGTTGAGAGGCGACCTGGGGTAAAAACGTGGATTTCCCAGCTGTTGCCGTGGCCACCAGGTCTGAAAGACCGACCCCAAATAACTCCTCCCCTTTATAAGGCAATACTTCCATATGCCATTTGGAATCCACATCACCTGACCACTGTCGTGTCCATAACCCTCTTCTGGCAGAAATGGACAGCGCACTTACTCTTGATGCCAGTCGGCAAATATCCCGCTGTGCATCACCCATATATAGAAATGCATCTTTTAAATGCTCTACAGGCAATAATATACTGTCCCCATCTAGGGTATCAATATTTTCAGTCAGGGAATCCGACCACGCCAACCCAGCACTGCACATCCAGGCTGAGGCGATTGCTGGTCGCAGTATAACACCAGTATGTGTGTAAATACATTTTAGGATACCCTCCTGCTTTCTATCAGCAGGATCCTTAAGGGCGGCCATCTCAGGAGAGGGTAGAGCCCTTGTTTTGACAAGCGTGTGAGCGCTTTATCCCCCCTAGGGGGTGTTTCCCAACGCACCCTAACCTCTGGCGGGAAAGGATATATGCCAATAACTTTTTAGAAATTATCAGTTTTTTTATCGGGGGAAACCCACGCTTCATCACACACCTCATTTAATTTCTCAGATTCAGGAAAACTACAGGTAGTTTTTCCTCACTGAACATAATACCCCTATTGGTGGTACTCGTATTATCAGAAATGTGTAAAACATTTTCCATTGCCTCAATCATGTAACGTGTGGCCCTACTGGAAGTCATATTTGTCTCTTCACCGTCGACACTGGAGTCAGTATCCGTGTCGGCGTCTGTATTTGCCATCTGAGGTAACGGGCGCTTTAGAGCCCCTGACGGCCTATGAGACGTCTGGACAGGCACAAGCTGAGTAGCCGGCTGTCTCATGTCAATCACTGTCTTTTGTAAAGAGTTGACACTGTCATGTAATTCCTTCCAGCAGTTCATCCACTCAGGTGTCGACCCCCTAGGGGGTGACATCCCTATTACAGGCAATTTGCTCCGCCTCCACATCATTTTCCTCCTCATACATGTCGACACAAACGTACCGACACACAGCACACACACAGGGGATGCTCTGATAGAGGACAGGACCCCACTAGCCCTTTGGGGAGACAGAGGGAGAGTTTGCCAGCACACACCAGAGCGCTATATATATACAGGGATAACCTTATATAAGTGTTTTTCCCCTTATAGCTGCTGTATTGTTTATACTGCGCCTAATTAGTGCCCCCCTCTCTTTTTTAACCCTTTCTGTAGTGTAGTGACTGCAGGGGAGAGCCAGGGAGCTTCCCTCCAACGGAGCTGTGAGGGAAAATGGCGCCAGTGTGCTGAGGAGATAGGCTCCGCCCCCTTCTCGGCGGCCTTTTCTCCCGTTTTTCAGTGTAATCTGGCAGGGGTTAAAATTCATCCATATAGCCCTGGGGGCTATATGTGATGTATTTTCGCCAGCCAAGGTGTTTTTATTGCTGCTCAGGGCGCCCCCCCCTAGCGCCCTGCACCCTCAGTGACCGAAGTGTGAAGTGTGCTGAGTAGCAATGGCGCACAGCTGCAGTGCTGTGCGCTACCTTGGTGAAGACAGGATGTCTTCTGCCGCAGATTTTCCGGACCTCTTCTTGCTTCTGGCTCTGTAAGGGGGGCGGCGGCGCGGCTCTGGGACCGGACTCCATGGCTGGGCCTGTGTTCGATCCCTCTGGAGCTAATGGTGTCCAGTAGCCTAAGAAGCCCAATCCACTCTGCACGCAGGTGAGTTCGCTTCTTCTCCCCTTAGTCCCTCGATGCAGTGAGCCTGTTGCCAGCAGGTCTCACTGAAAATAAAAAACCTAAAACTAAACTTTTCACTAAGCAGCTCAGGAGAGCCCCTAGTGTGCACCCGTCTCGTTCGGGCACAAAAATCTAACTGGGGCTTGGAGGAGGGTCATAGGGGGAGGAGCCAGTGCACACCAGGTAGTCCTAAAGCTTTACTTTTGTGCCCAGTCTCCTGCGGAGCCGCTATTCCCCATGGTCCTTACGGAGTTCCCAGCATCCACTAGGACGTCCGAGAAAAAAACAAAAAACAACAATAATAAGATTTTACTTACCGGTAAATCTATTTCTCGTAGTCCGTAGTGGATGCTGGGGACTCTATAAGGACCATGGGGAATAGACAGGCTCCGCAGGAGACATGGGCACTTCAAGAAAGAATTTAGATTCTGGTGTGCTCTGGCTCCTCCCTCTATGTCCCTCCTCCAGACCTCAGTTAGAGAAACTGTGCCCAGAAGAGCTGACAGTACAAGGAAAGGATTTTGGGAATACAGGGCAAGACTCATACCAGCCACACCAATCACACCGTATAACTTGTGATAACTTTACCCAGTTAACAGTATGAACAACAACAGAGCATCAGATCAACCCTGATGCTACTATAACATAACCCTTTTTTAGGCAATAACTATATACAAGCATTGCAGAAGTCCGCACTTGGGACGGGCGCCCAGCATCCACTACGGACTACGAGAAATAGATTTACCGGTAAGTAAAATCTTATTTTCTCTAACGTCCTAGTGTATGCTGGGGACTTCGTAAGGACCATGGGGATTATACCAAAGCTCCCAAACGGGCGGGAGAGTGCGGATGACTCTGCAGCACCGAATGAGCAAACACAAGGTCCTCCTCAGCCAGGGTATCAAACTTGTAGAACTTTGCAAAAGTGTTTGAACCTGACCAAGTAGCCGCTCGGCAAAGCTGTAATGCCGAGACCCCTCGGGCAGCCGCCCAAGAAGAGCCCACCTTCCTAGTGGAATGGGCCTTAACCGATTTTGGCAGCGGCAATCCAGCCGCAGAATGAGCCTGCTGAATCGTATTACAGATCCAGCGAGCAATAGTCTGCTTTGAAGCAGGAGCACCAAGCTTGTTGGAAGCATACAGGATAAACCAAGACTCTGTTTTCCTGACCCTAGCCGTTCTGGCTACATAAACCTTCAAAGCCCTGACCACATCAAGTAACTCGGAATCCTCCAAGTCAGTAGTAGCCACAGGCACCACAATAGGTTGGTTTATATGAAAGGATGAAACCACTTTTGGCAGAAATTGTGGACGGGTCCGCAATTCTGCTCTATCTGCATGAAAAACCAGATAAGGGCTTTTATGTGACAAAGCCGCCAATTCTAACACACGCCTAGCCGAATCCAAGGCTAGTAGCATGACCACCTTCCACGTGAGATATTTTAATTCCACCGTTTTGAGAGGTTCACACTAGTGTGATTTCAGGAAACTCAACACCACGTTAAGATCCCAAGGTGCCACTGGAGGCACAAAAGGGGACTGAATATGCAGCACTCCCTTTACAAACGTCTGAACTTCAGGCAGAGAAGCCAGTTCTCTTTGAAAGAAAATGGATAGGGACGAAATCTGGACCTTAATGGAACCCAATTTTAGGCCCAAAGTCACTCCCGACTGTAGGAAGTGAAGGAAACGGCCCTCCGTAGGGGCATTCCTGGCCACACACCAAGCAACATATTTTCGCCATATACGGTGATAATGTTGAGCCGTCACGTCCTTCCTAGCCTTTATCAGCGTAGGAATGACCTCATCCGGAATGCCTTTTTCTGCTAGGATCCGGCGTTCAACCGCCATGCCGTGAAACGCAGCCGCGGTAAGTCTTGGACAGACAGGGCCCCTGTTGCAACAAGTCCTGCCTTAGAGGCAGAGGCCACGGGTCCTCTGTGAGCATTTCTTGCAGATCTGGATACCAAGTCCTTCTTGGCCAATCCGGAACAATGAGTATTGTTCTCATTCCTCTTTTCCTTATGATTCTCAGCACCTTGGGTATGAGAGGAAGAGCAGGAAATACATAGACCGACTGGAACACCCACGGCGTCACCAGTGCGTCCACAGCTATCGCCTGAGGGTCTCTTGACCTGGCGCAATACTTCTGTAGCTTTTTGTTGAGGCGGGATGCCATCATGTCTACCTGTGGCCGTTCCCACCGACTTGCAATCTGCGTGAAGACTTCTTGATGAAGTCCCCACTCTCCCGGGTGGAGGTCGTGTCTGCTGAGGAAGTCTGCTTCCCAGTTGTCCACTCCCGGAATGAACACTGCTGACAGTGCGCTTACGTGATTCTCCGCCCAGCGAAGAATTCTGGTGGCTTCTACCATCGCCACCCTGCTCCTTGTGCCGCCTTGGCGGATTACATGAGCCACCGCTGTGATGTTGTCTGACTGAATCAGAACCGGTTGGTCGCGAAGCAGGGACTCCGCTTGACGTAGGGCGTTGAATATGGCCCTTAGTTCCAGGATGTTGATGTGAAGGCAAGTCTCCCGACTTGACCACAGACCTTGGAAATTTCTTCCCTGTGTGACTGCCCCCCACCGATGCATCTGAAGATGTGATCCGGACCACTTGTCCAGTAGATCCCATTAAAAGGTCCTCGCATGGAACCTGCCGAAGGGAATGGCCTCGTATGATGCCACCATCTTTCCCAGGACTTGCGTGCAGTGATGCACCGACACCTGTTTTGGTTTTAATAGGTTTCTGACCAGCATCATGAGTTCCTGAGCCTTCTCCATCGGGAGATAAACCCTTTTCTGGTCTGTGTCCAGAATCATGCCCAGGAAGGGCAGACGAGTCGTAGGAATCAACTGCGACTTTGGAATATTTAGAATCCAGCAGTGTTGTCGTAACACTTCCAGAGAGCGTGCTACGCTGTTCAGCAACTGCTCTCTTGACCTCGCTTTTATGAGGAGATCGTCCAAGTATGGGATAATTGTGACCCCTTGCTTCCTCAGGAGTACCATCATTTCCGCCATTACCTTGGTAAATATTCTCGTTGCCGTGGAGAGACCAAATGGCAACGTCTGAAATTGGTAATGACAATCCTGTACCACAAATCTTAGGTACGCCTGATGAGGTGGATAAATGGGGACATGAAGGTATGCATCCTTTATGTCCAGAGACACCATAAAATCCCCCCCTTTCAGGCTTGCGATGACCGTTCTTAGCGATTCCATCTTGAACTTGAACCTTTTCAGGTATATGTTCAGGGATTTTAAATTCAATATGGGTCTGACCGAACCGTCCGGTTTCGGGACTACAACATGGTCGAATAATAACTCCCTCCTTGTTGAAGGAGGGGAACCTTGACCACCACCTGTTGAAGATACAATTCGTGAATTGCAGTTAACACTATTTTCCTCTAGTGGGGGGAAGCCGGCAGGGCCGTCGGTGAGGCGGCATCTCCCCAAAGTCCAGCAATATCAATAGCCCAGGGATCCAACAGGGAGTGAACCCACTTGTGGCTGAAATTACGAATACGTGCCCCCACCGGGCCTAGCTCCGCCTGTGGAGCCCCAGCGACATGCGGTGGATTTTGTAGAGGTCGGGGAGGACTTCTGTTCCTGGAAACTAGCTGTGTTGTGCAGCTTCTTTCCTCTGCCCCTGCCTCTGGCAAGAAAGGACGCACCTCGGACTTTCTTGTTTCTTTGTGATCGAAAGGCTGCATTTGATAATGTCGTGCTTTCCTAGGCTGTGCAGGAATATAAGGCAAAAGATCAGAATTACCAGCTATAGCTGTGGAGACCAGGTCCGAGATCCCTTCTCCACACAATCCTCAGCCTTCCATATGCCTCTTAAGTCGGCATCACCTGTCCATTGCATATTCTACAGGACACGTCAAGCAGGAATCGACATAGCGTTGACTCTAGAACCCAGTAGACTAACGTCTCTTTGGGCATGTTTTATATATCTATATATCTTAAGACAGCATCTTTAATATCTATCTATCTATCTATATATATACAAATACAATACAAATACAAAGGGGCGCTTGGACCCCGAAACGTCGGATCACTATGAGTGTGAAATATATTTGACTTTTCATCAGACTTAGAGTGCCGCTTGCTTTATGTCCTATCTATATATATATATCTATATCTATATATATATCTATATATATATATATATATATATATATATATATATACACACACACACACACACACACACACACACACACACACACACACACACACACACACACACACACACACATACTAGGGTCTCAATCTCTGCTGATAAGGTACCTGTCCACGCTGCTACAGCGCTATAAACCCATGCCGACACAATCGCCGGTCTGAGTAGTGTATCAGAATGTGCACGCTATCTGCAGGATCCTTGAGGATAGCTGTTAAGTCAGGGCTACCTTTTGGGTAAACGTGACACCCTAGGGGAAGATTCCCATCGTATCCTGGCCCTAGTAGGGAAAGGATACTCCCTGAGAATTCTTTGTGGGAAACTGCAGTCTCTTGTCTGGAGATTCCCGCTCTCTCTCATCATGAGAGGAGGGAAATTTACCTCAGCTTTCTTCCCCTTAAACATGTGTACCCTTGTGTCAGGGACAGATGAGTCATCAGTGATATGCAAATCATCTTTTATTACAATAATCATATATTGAATACTTTCCTGCCATTTTGGCTGTAACTTTGCATTATCGTAGTCGACACTGGAGTCAGACTCCGTGTCGATATCAGTGTCTATTATTTTGGATAGTTATCATTGAGAAACTCTGAAGGTCTCTGCAACATAGGGACAGACATGGGTAGATTCCCTGTCTGTTCTCTAATCTTTTGTGCAATAATTTCACCTTAGCACTTAAATACACATATTCAAACAGGTGTCGGCGTTGTCGACGGAGACACCCCTCACACACACATTTGCTCCATCTTCTCCTTAGGAGAGCCTTTTACCTCAGACATGTCGACACACACGTACCAACACACCACACACTCAGGAAATGCTCATCTGAACACAATTCCCCCACAAGGCACTTTGGAGAGACAGAGAGAGAGTTGACAGCACACACCCCAGCGCTATAAACCCAGGAATAACACAGTAACTTAATGTTAACCCAGTAGCTGCTGTTTATATTGATTTTTGCGCCTAATTATGTGCCCCCCCCCCTCTCTTTTTACCCTCTTCTACCGTGTATCTGCAGGGGAGAGGCTGGGGAGCTTCCTCTCAGCGGTGCTGTGGAGAAAAACATGGCTCTGGTGGGTGCTGAGGAAGAAGCCCCGCCCCCTCAGCGGCGGGCTTCTGTCCCGCTTCAATGTACAATTTTTGGCGGGGGCTCATACATATATACAGTGCCCAACTGTATATATGTGTACTTTTTGCCAAAGAGGTCCCAATTGCTGCCCAGGGCGCAGGCCCCCCCCCCCCCACCCTGCGCCCTTTCAGTGACCGGAGTATGTGAGGTGTGTGTGGGAGCAATGGCGCACAGCTGCAGTGCTGTGCGCTACCTCAGTGAAGACTGGAGTTTCTGCCGCCGATTTCGAAGTCTTCTTTGCTTCTTATGCTCACCCGGCTTCTGTCTTCCGGCTCTGCGACGGGGACGGCGGCGCGGCTCTGGGATCGGACGACGAGGGTGAGATCCTGTGTACGATCCCTCTGTAGCTAATGGTGTCCAGTAGCCTAAGAAGCAGGACCTATCTTCAGAGAGTAGGGCTGCTTCTCTCCCCTCTGTCCCACGATGCAGGGAGTCTGTTGCCAGCAGAGCTCCCTGAAAATAAAAAACATAACAAAATACTTTCTTACAGCAAGCTCAGGAGAGCTCACTGAACAGCACCCAGCTCGTCCGGGCACAGATTCAAACTGAGGTCTGGAGGAGGGACATAGAGGGGAGGAGCCAGAGCACACCAGAATCTAAATTCTTTCTTGAAGTGCCCATGTCTCCTGCGGAGCCCGTCTATTCCCCATGGTCCTTACGGAGTCCCCAGCATCCACTAGGACGTTAGAGAAAATCCATTTATACTAATGAGCTCTAAGTGTGTAATAATTCTACAGACCAGTGGTCTCCAAATAGGACGCAGTGGGGAACTTGTAGGGGTGCCATGGGCTGGTGGTCCAGGACTAACTGAAATTATTTATGGTCCATGTGATAAGCAAAACCAGTGTTAGTGGCTGGCAATTATAAAATATGTGGACTAACAGAAGCACATCCCTGTCTACTGCCACACAACTGTACCTAAGGGTGAACGGTAAGCACAAGTCACTTAATATAATACTTGTGAATTCCCCAATAAAAAAAAAAAAAAAACTTTTGGCCGAGGGGTGCCGTGAAAAAAAACATGCAGATACTGTAGGACGGGATGCGGTCAACATCCCGCCGGACGGAATCCCGGCGGTCGAAATACCGACACCGGAATCCCGACTGGCACAATCCCAACATATTCTCCCTCCGTAGGGAGGGAGAATAAATTAGTGTGCCGAGCTTAGCAAGGAACCGTGCCCGCAGCGTGGTGAGCGCAGCGTGCCCGCAAGGGGCTGCGTTCCGCTCGCCACCCCTATCGGGATTGTGCTGGTCGGGATTCCGGTGTCGTTATTTCGACTACCGGGATCCCGTCCAGCAGGATTTCGTACTGATCCCCTGTAGGACAGTGATTCCCAACCTTGGTCCTCAAGATACACTAACAGTCCAGGATTTAGTGATATACATACTTAAGCACAGATGGCTAAATCAATATAACCAAGGTACTAATTAAGTCACCTGTTCTCAGGCATGGAGATGCTTAAAACTTGGACTGTTAATGTGCCTTGAGGACCATGGTTGGGAACCCCTGCTGGAGGGTGCTGTGATTTGACAAAATATGGGAACCAATACTATAAACTACAAGTAGCGATCATACCTTCACCTGCTGCAGGGTATGCTCCATCTCTGAATGATGAGTTCTCTCTAGCTGCTGCTGAAGCTCATCCAGGAGTTTCTGCTTCTCCGTGTTGAGATCTGAATAAATCTTCTGTATCTCCTTGTCATGACTGTCCTTTAGCAGGTTCATTTCAGCTTCATGCTCCTGCAGGGGACACATGATTATACTTTACATTAAACATTTCAGCGAAGGCAGGAGAAAGAAAAATAAGATTTTACTCACCGGTAAATCTATTTCTCGTAGTCCGTAGTGGATGCTGGGACTCCGTAAGGACCATGGGGAATAGCGTCTCCGCAGGAGACTGGGCACAACTAAAGAAAGCTTTAGGACTACCTGGTGTGCACTGGCTCCTCCCACTATGACCCTCCTCCAGACCTCAGTTAGGATACTGTGCCCGGAAGAGCTGACACAATAAGGAAGGATATTGAATCCAGGGTAAGACTCATACCAGCCACACCAATCACACCGTATAACTCGTGATACTATACCCAGTTAACAGTATGAAATATAACTGAGCCTCTCAACAGATGGCTCAACAATAACCCTTTAGTTAAACAATAACTATAAACAAGTATTGCAGACAATCCGCACTTGGGACGGGCGACCAGCATCCACTACGGACTACGAGAAATAGATTTACCGGTGAGTAAAATATTATTTTCTCTGACGTCCTAAGTGGATGCTGGGACTCCGTAAGGACCATGGGGATTATACCAAAGCTCCCAAACAGGCGGGAGAGTGCGGATGACTCTGCAGCACCGAATGAGCAAACTCTAGGTCCTCCTCAGCCAGGGTATCAAACTTGTAGACTCTTGCAAATGTGTTTGAACCCGACCAAGTAACAGCTCGGCAAAGTTGTAAAGCCGAGACCCCTCGGGCAGCCGCCCAAGAAGAGCCCACTTTCCTCGTGGAATGGGCTTTTACAGATTTAGGGTGCGGCAGTCCAGCCGCAGAATGTGCAAGTTGAATCGTGCTACAGATCCAGCGAGCAATAGTCTGCTTAGAAGCAGGAGCACCCAGCTTGTTGGGTGCATACAGGATAAATAGCGAGTCAGTTTTCCTGACTCCAGCCGTCCTGGAAACATATATTTTCAGGGCCCTGACTACGTCCAGTAACTTGGAGTCCTCCAAGTCCCAAGTAGCCGCAGGCACTACAATAGGTTGGTTCACATGAAAAGCGGATACCACCTTAGGAAGGAATTGGGAACGAGTCCTCAATTCCGCCCTATCCATATAAAAAAATCAGATAAGGGCTTTTGCATGACAAAGCCGCCAATTCTGATACACGCCTGGCCGACGCCAAGGCCAACAGCATGACCACTTTCCACGTGAGGTATTTTAGCTCCACGGATTTAAGTGGCTCAACCCAATGTGACTACAGGAAATCCAACACCACGTTGAGATCCCACGGTGCCACTGGAGGCACAAACGGGGGCTGAATATGCAGCACTCCCTTAACAAAAGTCTGAACTTCAGGCAGTGAAGCCAGTTCTTTTTGGAAGAAAATGTACAGAGCCGAAATCTGGACCTTAATGGAACCCAATTTTAGGCCCATAGTCACTCCTGACTGTAGGAAGTGCAGAAATCGACCCAGTTGAAATTCCTCCGTTGGGGCCGTCCTGGCCTCACACCAAGCAACATATTTTCGCCATATGCAGTGATAATGTTTTGCGATCACATCTTTCCTAGCCTTAATCAGCGTAGGAATGACTTCCTCCGGAATGCCTTTTTCCTTTAGGATCCGGTGTTCAACCGCCATGCCGTCAAACGCAGCCGCGGTAAGTCTTGGAACAGACAGGGCCCCTGCTGCAGCAGGTCCTGTCTGAGCGGCAGAGGCCATGGGTCCTCTGATAACATTTCTTGAAGTTCTGGGTACCAGGCTCTTCTTGGCCAATCCGGAACCACGAGTATAGTTCGTACTCCTCTCCTCCTTATTATTCTCAGTACCTTGGGTATGAGAGGCAGAGGAGGGAACACATACACCGAATGGTACACCCACGGTGTTACCAGAGCGTCCACAGCTATCGCCTGAGGGTCCCTTGACCTGGCGCAATATATTTTTAGCTTTTTGTTGAGGCGGGACGCCGACATGTCCACCTGTGGCCTTTCCCAATGGTGTACAATCATTTGGAAGACTTCTGGATGAAGTCCCCACTCTCCCGGGTGGAGGTCGTGCCTGCTGAGAAAGTCTGTTTCCCAGTTGTCCACTCCGGGAATGAACACTGCAGACAGTGCTAACACATGATTTTCCGCCCATCGGAAAATCCTTGTGGCTTCTGCCATCGCCATCCTGCTTCTTGTGCCGCCCTGTTGGTTTACATGAGCGACCGCCGTGATGTTGTCTGACTGGATCAGCACCGACTGGTGTTGAAGCAGGGTTCTAGCCTGACTTAGGGCATTGTAAATGGCCCTTAGTTCCCGAATATTTATGTGTAGGGAAGTCTCCTGACTCGACCATAGTCCTTGGAAGTTTCTTCCCTGTGTGACTGCCCCCCAGCCTCGAAGGCTGGCATCCGTGGTCACCAGGACCCAGTCCTGTATGCCGAATCTGCGGCCCTCTAGAAGATGAGCACTCTGCAGCCACCACAACAGCGACACCCTGGCCCTTGGAGACAGGGTTATCAGCCGATGCATCTGAAGATGCGACCCGGACCACTTGTCCAACAGATCCCACTGGAAGATCCTTGCATGGAACCTGCCGAATGGATTTTCTTCGTAAGAAGCTACCATCTTTCCCAGGACTCGCGTGCATTGATGCACCGACACCTGTATTTGTTTTAGGAGGTCTCTGACTAGAGATGACAACTCCTTGGCCTTCTCCTCCGGGAGAAACACTTTTTCCTGTTCTGTGTCCAGAACCATACCCAGGAACAGTAGACGCGTCGTAGGAACCAGCTGCGACTTTGGAATATTCAGAATCCAGCCGTGCTGTTGTAGCACTTCCCGAGATAGTGCTACTCCGACCAACTGCTCCCTGGACCTCGCCTTTATAAGGAGATCGTCCAAGTACGGGATAATTATTTCGGCCATTACCTTGGTAAATACCCTCGGTGCCGGGGACAGACCAACGGCAACGTCTTGAATTGGTAATGACAATCCTGTACCACAATTTTGAGGTACTCCTGGTGAGGAGGGTAAATAGGGACATGCAGGTAAGCATCCTTGATGTCCAGTGATACCATGAAATTCCCTTCGTCCAGGCTTGCAATAATCGCCCTGAGCGATTCCATTTTGAACTTGAACCTTCGTATATAAGTGTTCAAGGATTTCAATTTTAGAATGGGTCTCACCGAACCGTCTGGTTTCGGTACCACAACATTTTGGAATAGTAACCCCGGCCTTGTTGAAGGAGGGGTACCTTGATTTCACCTGCTGGAAGTACAGTTTGTGAATTGCCGCCAGTACTACCTCCCTTTCTCCGAGGGCAGCAGGCAAGGCTGATGTGAGGTAACGGCGAGGGGGAGTCGCCTCGAACTCCAGCTTGTATCCTTGTGATACTACTTGCAGAACCTAGGGATCCACCTGTGGGCAAGCCTACTGGTCCCTGAAGTTTCCGAGACGCGCCCCCACCGCACCTGTCTCCACCTGTGGAGCCCCAGCGTCATGCGGTGGACTCAGAGGAAGCGGGGGAAGATTTTTGATCCTGGGAACTGGCTGTGTGGTGCAGCTTTTTCCTTCTTCCCTTGTCTCTGTGCAGAAAGGAAGCGCCTTTGACCCGCTTGCTTTTCTGAAGCCGAAAGGACTGTACCTGAAAATACGGTGCTTTCTTAGGCTGTGAGGAAACCTGAGGTAAAAAATTTTCTTCCCAGCTGTTGCTGTGGATACGAGGTCCCAGAGACCATCCAAAAAACAATTCCTCACCCTTATAAGGCAGAATCTCCATGTGCCTTTTAAAGCCAGCATCACCTGTCCACTGCCGGGTCTCTAATACCCTCCTGGCAGAATGGACATTGCATTAATTCTGGATGCCAGCCGGCAAATATCCCTCTGTGCATCCCTCATATATAAGACGACGTCTTTAATATGCTCTATGTTAGCAAAATATTATCCCTGTCTAGGGTATTATTATTATCTGACAGGGTATCAGACCACGCTGCAGCAGCACTATTCATGCTGAGGCAATTGCAGGTCTCAGTATAGTACCTGAGTGTGTATATACAGACTTCAGGATAGCCTCCTGCTTTTTATCAGCAGGCCCCTTCAAAGTGGCCGTATCCTAAGACGGCAGTGCCACCTTTTTTGACAAACGTGTGAGCGCCTTATCCACCCTAGGGGATATCTCCCAACGTGACCTATCCTCTGGCGGGAAAGGGTACGCCATCAGTAACTTTTTAGAAATTACCAGTTTCTTATCGGGGGAACCCACGCTTCTTTACACACTTCATTCACTCATCTGATGGGGGAACAAAAATAAGAATTTACTCACCGGTAATTCTATTTCTCATAGTCCGTAGTGGATGCTGGGGACTCCGTAAGGACCATGGGGATTAGCGGCTCTGCAGGAGACTGGGCACAACTATAAAGAAAGCTTTTAGACTACTGGTGTGCACTGGCTCCTCCCACTAAGACCCTCCTCCAGACTTCAGTTAGGATACTGTGCCCGGAAGAGCTGACACAATAAGGAAGGATTTTGAATCCCGAGTAAGACTCATACCAGCCACACCAATCACACCGTATAACTCGTGATACAATACCCAGTTAACAGTATGATAACAACTGAGCCTCTCAACAGATGGCTCAACAATAACCCTTTAGTTAAGCAATAACTATATACAAGTATTGCAGACAATCCGCACTTGGGATGGGCACCCAGCATCCACTACGGACTATGAGAAATAGAATTACCGGTGAGTAAACTCTTATTTTCTCTAACGTCCTAAGTGGATGCTGGGGACTCCGTAAGGACCATGGGGATTATACCAAAGCTCCCAAACGGGCGGGAGAGTGCGGATGACTCTGCAGCACCGAATGAGCAAACTCAAGGTCCTCCTCAGCCAGGGTGTCAAACTTGTAGAATTTAGCAAACGTGTTTGACCCCGACCAAGTAGCTGCTCGGCAAAGTTGAATAGCCGGAGACCCCTCGGGCAGCCGCCCAAGAAGAGCCCACCTTCCTCGTGGAATGGGCTTTTACTGATTTAGGATGCGGCAGTCCAGCCGCAGAATGTGCAAGCTGAATCGTACTACAGATCCAGCGAGCAATAGTCTGCTTTGAAGCAGGTGCACCCAACTTGTTGGGCGCATACAGGATAAAGAGCGAGTCAGTCTTTCTGACTCCAGCTGTCCTGGAAACATAGATTTTTAGGGCCCTGACTACATCCAACAACTTGGAAGCCTCCAAGTCATTTGTAGCTGCAGGCACCACGATAGGTTGGTTCAGATGAAAAGCTGATACCACTTTGGGGAGAAACTGGGGACGAGTCCTCAATTCTGCCCTATCCATATGGAAAATCAGATAAGGGCTTTTACATGACAAAGCCGCCAATTCTGATACACGCCTGGCCGAAGCCAAGGCCAACAACATGACCACTTTCCACGTGAGATATTTCAAATCCACGGTTTTCAGTGGCTCAAACCAATGTGACTTTAGGAAATCCAACACCACGTTGAGATCCCAAGGTGCCACTGGAGGCACAAAAGGGGGCTGAATATGCAGCACTCCCTTAACAAAAGTCTGAACTTCAGGTAGTGAAGCCAGTTCTCTCTGGAAGAAAATCGATAGAGCCAAAATCTGGACCTTAATGGAACCCAATTTAAGGCCCATAGTCACCCCTGACTGTAGGAAGTGCAGGAAACGGCCCAGCTGAAATTCCTCCGTTGGGGCCTTCCTGGCCTCACACCACGCAACATATTTTCGCCATATGCGGTGATAATGGTTTGCGGTTACTTCTTTATTAGCTTTAATCAGCGTAGGAATGACTTCCTCCGGAATGCCCTTTTCCTTCAGGATCCGGTGTTCAACCGCCATGCCGTCAAACGCAGCCGCGGTAAGTCTTGGAACAGACAGGGCCCCTGCTGCAGCAGGTCCTGTCTGAGCGGTAGAGGCCATGGGTCCTCTGACATCATTTCTTGAAGTTCCGGGTACCAAGCTCTTCTTGGCCAATCCGGAACAATGAGTATAGTTCTTACTCCTCTTCTCCATATTATCCTCAGTACCTTTGGTATGAGAGGAAGAGGAGGGAACACATAAACCGATCGGTACACCCACGGTGTTACTAAAGCGTCCACAGCTATCGCCTGCGGGTCTCTCGACCTGGCGCAATATTTTTCTAGCTTTTTGTTTAGGCGGGACGCCATCATGTCCACCTGTGGCTTTTTCCACCGGTTTACAATCATTTGAAAGACTTCTGGATGAAGTCCCCACTCTCCCGGGTGGAGGTCGTGCCTGCTGAGGAAGTCTGCTTCCCAGTTGTCCACTCCCGGAATGAACACTGCTGACCGTGCTAACACGTGATTTTCCGCCCATCGGAGAATCCTTGTGTCTTCTGCCATTGCCGTCCTGCTTCTCGTGCCGCCCTGTCGATTTACATGGGCGACCGCCGTGATGTTGTCTGACTGGATCAGTACCGGCTGGTTTTGAAGCAGGGGTTTTGCCTGACTTAGGGCATTGTAAATGGCCCTCAGTTCCAGAATATTTATGTGCAGGGAAGTCTCCTGACTTGACCATAGTCCTTGGAAGTTTCTTCCCTGTGTGACTGCCCCCCAGCCTCGAAGGCTGGCATCCGTGGTCACCAGGACCCAGTCCTGTATGCCGAATCTGCGGCCCTCTTGAAGATGAGCACTCTGCAGCCACCACAGCAGAGACACCCTTGTCCTCCGAGACAGGGTTATCAGACGATGCATCTGAAGATGCGATCCGGACCACTTGTCCAACAGGTCCCACTGAAAGGTTCTTGCATGAAACCTGCCGAATGGAATCGCTTCGTAGGAAGCCACCATTTTTCCCAGGATCCGCGTGCAGTGATGCACCGACACCTGTTTTGGCTTTAGGAGGCCTCTGACTAGAGATGACAGCTCCTTGGCCTTCTCCTCCGGGAGAAACACTTTTCTCTGTTCTGTGTCCAGAACCATCCCTAGGAACAGCAGACGTGTCGTAGGGACCAGCTGTGACTTTGGAATGTTTAGAATCCAGCCGTGCGAGATAGTGCTACCCCGACCAACAACTGCTCTCTGGACCTCGCCTTTATCAGGAGATCGTTTAAGTACGGGATAATTAAAACTCCCTTCTTTCGAAGGAGTATCATCATTTCGGCCATTACCTTGGTAAAGACCCTCGGAGCCGTGGATAGACCGAACGGCAACGTCTGGAATTGGTAATAACAATCTTGTACCACAAATCTGAGGTACTCCTGGTGAGGATGGTAAATGGGGACATGGAGGTAAGCATCCTTGATGTCCAGTGATACCATGTAATCCCCCTCGTCCAGGCTTGCAATAACCGCCCTGAGCGATTCCATCTTGAACTTTAATTTTTTTATATATGTGTTCAAGGATTTCAAATTTAAAATGGGTCTCACCGAACCGTCCGGTTTCGGTACCACAAACATTGTGGAATAGTAACCCCTTCCTTGTTGAAGTAGGGGCACCTTTACTATCACTTGTTGTGAATACAGCTTGTAAATTTGCCTGTAACACTGCCTCCCTGCCTGAGGGAGTGGTTGGCAAGGCAGATTTGAGGAAACGGCGGGGGGGAGACGTCTCGAATTCCAGCTTGTACCCCTGAGATACTACTTGAAGGATCCAGGGATCCACCCGTGAGCGAGCCCACTGATTGCTGAAGTTTTTGAGACGGGCCCCCACCGTACCTGGCTCCGCCTGTGAAGCCCCAGCGTCATGCTGTGGACTTAGAGGAAGCGGGGGAGGACTTTTGCTCCTGGGAACTGGCTGTATGCTGCAGTTTCTTTCCCCTACCTCTGGGCAGAAAGGACGCGCCTTTAACCCGCTTGCCCCTATTGGGCCGAAAGGACTGTACCTGATAATACGGTGCTTTCTCCGGTTGTGAGGGAACATGGGGTAAACATGTAGACTTCCCAGCTGTTGCTGTGGAAACGAGGTCCGAGAGACCATCCCCGAACAACTCCTCACCCTTATAAGGCAGAACTTCCATGTGTCGTTTGGAATCTGCATCTCCTGTCCACTGCCGAGTCCATAACCCTCTCCTGGCAGAAATGGACATTGCACTAATTTTGGATGCCAGCCGGCAAATATCCCTCTGTGCATCCCTCATGTATAAAAGTGCGTCTTTTATATGCTCTACGTTTAGCAATATAGTGTCCCTGTCTAGGGTATCTATATTTTCTGACAGGGAATCTGACCACGCAGCAGCAGCAGCACTGCACATCCAGGCTGAAGCAATAGCCGGTCTCAGTATAACACCTGTGTGTGTATATATAGATTTCAGGATAGCCTCCTGCTTTCTATCAGCAGATTCCTTCAGGGCGGCCGTATCCGGAGACGGTAGTGCCACCTTCTTTGACAAGCGTGTGAGCGCTTTATCCACCCTAGGGGATGTTTCCCAGCGTGACCTATCCTCTGGCGGGAAAGGGTACGCCATTAGTAACCTCTTAGAAATTACCATTTTCTTATCAGGGAAAGCCCACGCTTCTTCACACACTTCATTTAATTCCTCAGATGGAGGAAAAACAACTGGTAGTTTTTTCTCTCCAAACATAATACCCTTTTTTGTGGTACCTGGGGTAACATCAGAAATGTGCAACACATTTTTCATTGCCTCAATCATGTAACGTGTGGCCCTACTGGAAGTTACATTAGTCTCATCGTCGTCGACACTGGAGTCAGTATCCGTGTCGACATCTGTGTCAGCCATCTGAGGTAGCGGGCGTTTTAGAGCCCCTGATGGCTTTTGAGACGCCTGGGCAGGCACAGGCTGAGAAGCCGGCTGTCCCACAATAGGTATGTCGTCAAACCTTTTATGCAAGGAGTCGACACTGTCGCGTAAGTCCTTCCACAGCACCATCCACTCAGGTGTCGACCCCGCAGGGGGTGACATCACGTTTACAGGCATTTGCTCCGCCTTCACATAAGCCTCCTCATCAAACATGTCGACACAGCCGTACCGACACACCGCAAACACACAGGGAATGCTCTGACAGAGGACAGGACCCCACAAAGCCCTTAGGGGAGACAGAGAGAGAGTATGCCAGCACACACCAGAGCGCTATATAACACAGGGATCCCACTATCAATGAGTGTTTTCCCTTATAGCTGCTTTTTTATATATATCATATATATATATATATTATCTATACTGCGCCTAAATTTAGTGCCCCCCCTCTCTTTTTTACCCTTCTGTAGTGTTTAGACTGCAGGAGAGAGCCAGGGAGCTTCCTTCCAGCGGAACTGTGAGGGAAAAATGGCGCCAGTGTGCTGAGGGAGAAGCCCAGCCCCCTTTTCGGCAGACTTTCTCCCGCTTTTTCTGGAATACTGGCAGGGGTAATTTTACATCTATATAGCCTCTAGGACTATATATGATGTATATTTGCCAGCCAAGGTGTCATATATTGCCCTCAGGGCGCCCCTCCCCCCCCAGCGCCCTGCACCCATCAGTGACCGGAGTGTGAGGTGTACATGAGGAGCAATGGCGCACAGCTGCAGTGCTGTGCGCTACCTTGGTGAAGACCGAAGTCTTCTGCCGCCGATTTTCCGGACCTCTTCGTTGCTTCTGGCTCTGTAAGGGGGACGGCGGCGCGGCTCCGGGAACGAACACCAAGGTCGGGTCCTGCGGTCGATCCCTCTGGAGCTAATGGTGTCCAGTAGCCTAAGAAGCCCAAACTACCACCTGTTAGGTAGGTTCGCTTCTTCTCCCCTTAGTCCCTCGCTGCAGTGAGTCTGTTGCCAGCAGATCTCACTGTAAAATAAAAAACCTAAATATACTTTCTTTCTAGGTGCTCAAGAGAGCCCCTAGTGTGCATCCAGCTCAGCCGGGCACAAGAATCTAACTGAAGTCTGGAGGAGGGTCTTAGTGGGAGGAGCCAGTGCACACCAGTAGTCTAAAAGCTTTCTTTATAGTTGTGCCCAGTCTCCTGCGGAGCCGCTAATCCCCATGGTCCTTACGAAGTCCCCAGCATCCACTTAGGACATTAGAGAAACACTGGCTGCTTTTTCTCCCCAAACATAAAACCCCTTTTATGTGGTACTTGGTTAATGTCAGAAATGTGTAACACATTTTTCATTGCCGAGATCATGCAATGGATGTTCCTAGTGGATTGTGTATATGTCTCAACCTCGTCGACACTGGAGTCAGACTCCGTGTCGACATCTGTGTCTGCCATCTGAGGTAACGGGCGTTTTTTGAGCCCCTGATGGCCTTTGAGACGCCTGGGCAGGCGCGGGCTGAGAAGCCGGCTGTCCCACAGTTGTTAAGTCATCCAGCCTTTTATGTAAGGAGTTGACATTGTCGGTTAATACCTTCCACCTATCCATCCACTCTGGTGTCGGCCCCACAGGGGGCGACATCCCATTTATCGGCCTCTGCTCCACCTCCACGCAACCTTCCTCATCCAACATGTCGACACAGCCGTACCGACACACCGCACACACACAGGGAATGCTCTGACTGAGGACAGGACCCCACAAAGTCCTTTGGGGAGACAGAGAGAGAGTATGCCAGCACACACCAGAGCGCTATATAATGCAGGGATCAACACTATAATAAGAATTTACTTACCGATAATTCTATTTCTCATAGTCCGTAGTGGATGCTGGGGACTCCGTCAGGACCATGGGGAATAGCGGCTCCGCAGGAGACAGGGCACATCTAAAGAAAGCTTTTAGGATCACATGGTGTGTACTGGCTCCTCCCCCTATGACCCTCCTCCAAGCCTCAGTTAGGTACTGTGCCCGGACGAGCGTACACAATAAGGAAGGATCTTGAATCCCGGGTAAGACTCATCCCAGCCACACCAATCACACCGTACAACTTGTGATCTGAACCCAGTTAACAGTATGATAACAAACGAAGTAGCCTCTGAAAAGATGGCTCACAACAATAATAATAACCCGATTTTTGTAACAATAACTATGTACAAGTATTGCAGACAATCCGCACTTGGGATGGGCGCCCAGCATCCACTACGGACTATGAGAAATAGAATTATCGGTAAGTAAATTCTTATTTTCTCTAACGTCCTAGTGGATGCTGGGGACTCCGTCAGGACCATGGGGATTATACCAAGGCTCCCAAACGGGCGGGAGAGTGCGGATGACTCTGCAGCACCGAATGAGAGAACTCCAGGTCCTCCTTAGCCAGAGTATCAAATTTGTAAAATTTTACAAACGTGTTCTCCCCTGACCACGTAGCTGCTCGGCAAAGCTGTAATGCCGAGACCCCTCGGGCAGCCGCCCAAGATGAGCCCACCTTCCTTGTGGAGTGGGCCTTTACAGATTTAGGCTGTGGCAGGCCTGCCACAGAATGTGCAAGTTGGATTGTGCTACAGATCCAACGCGCAATCGTCTGCTTAGACGCAGGAGCACCCATCTTGTTGGGTGCATACAATATAAACAACGAGTCAGATTTTCTGACTCCAGCTGTCCTTGAAATATATATTTTTAATGCTCTGACAACGTCCAGTAACTTGGAGTCCTCCAAGTCGCTAGTAGCCGCAGGCACCACAATAGGCTGGTTCAAGTGAAAAGCCGAAACCACCTTAGGGAGAAAATGAGGACGTGTCCGCAGTTCTGCCCTGTCCGAATGGAAAATCAGATATGGGCTTTTGTACGATAAAGCCACCAACTCTGAAACTCTCCTGGCTGAAGCCAGGGCCAGTAGCATGGTTACTTTCCATGTAAGATACTTCAAATCTACAGATTTGAGAGGCTCAAACCAATGAGATTTGAGAAAATCCAAAACTACGTTTAGATCCCACGGTGCCACTGGGGGCACAATCGGGGGCTGTATATGTAGTACACCCTTGACAAAAGTTTGTACTTCAGGCACTGAAGCCAATTCCTTCTGGAAGAAGATTGATAAGGCCGAAATTTGAACTTTAATAGACCCCAATTTGAGGCCCATAGACAATCCTGCCTGCAGGAAATGTAAGAATCGACCCAATTGAAATTCTTCCGTTGGGGCCTTCTTGGCTTCACACCACGCAACATATTTTCTCCAAATGCGGTGATAATGTTGTGCGGTCACTTCCTTCCTAGCCTTAATCAAGGTAGGAATAACTTCCTCTGGAATGCCCTTTTCTTTTAGAATCCGGCGTTCAACCGCCATGCCGTCAAACGCAGTCGCGGTAAGTCTTGGAACATACAAGGTCCCTGCTGAAGCAGATCCCTTCTTAGAGGTAGAGGCCACGGATCCTCCGTGAGCATCTCTTGAAGTTCCGGATACCAAGTTCTTCTTGGCCAATCCGGAGCCACTAGTATTGTTCTTACTCCCCTTTTCCGAATAATTCTCAGTACCTTTGGTATGAGAGGCAGAGGAGGAAACACATACACTGACTGGTACACCCATGGTGTTACCAGAGCGTCCACAGCTATTGCCTGAGGGTCTCTTGACCTGGCGCAATATCTGTCCAGTTTTTTGTTGAGGCGAGACGCCATCATATCCACCTTTGGTTTTTCCCAACGGTTCACAATCAAGTGGAAAACTTCCGTATGAAGTCCCCACTCTCCCGGGTGAAGGTCGTGTCTGCTGAGGAAGTCTGCTTCCCAGTTGTCCACTCCCGGGATGAACACTGCTGACAGTGCTATGACATGATTTTCCGCCCAGCGAAGAATCCTTGCAGCTTCTGTCATTGCTCTTCTGCTTCTCGTGCCGCCTTGTCTGTTTACGTGGGCGACTGCCGTGATGTTGTCCGACTGGATCAACACCGGCTGACCCTGAAGCAGCGGTTTTGCCAAGCTTAGAGCATTGTATATCGCTCTTAGCTCCAGTATATTTATGTGAAGAGACGTCTCCAGGTCTGACCATACACCCTGGAAGTTTCTTTCCTGTGTGACTGCTCCCCAGCCCCGTAGGCTGGCATCCGTAGTCACCAGGACCCAGTCGTGTATGCCGAACCTGCGGCCCTCTAACAGATGGGCACTCTGCAACCACCACAGGAGAGACAACCTTGTTCTTGGTGACAGTGTTATCCGCTGATGCATGTGCAGATGCGATCCGGACCATTTGTCCAGCAGATCCCACTGAAATGTTCGTGCATGGAATCTGCCGAATGGAATTGCTTCGTAAGAAGCCACCATCTTTCCCAGGACTCTTGTGCATTGATGTACTGACACAGTTCCTGGTTTTAGGAGGTTCCTGACCAGTTCGGATAACTCCCTTGCTTTCTCCTCCGGGAGAAACACCTTTTTCTGAACCGTGTCCAGAATCATTCCCAGGAACAGCAGACGTGTTGTCGGGGTCAATTGAGATTTTGGAAGATTCAGAATCCACCCGTGTTGCTGAAGCACTACTTGGGTTAGTGCTACACCGACTTCCAGCTGTTCTCTGGACTTTGCCCTTATCAGGAGATCGTCCAAGTAAGGGATAATTAATACGCCTTTTCTTCGTAGAAGAACCATCATTTCGGTCATTACCTTGGTAAAGACCCGAGGGGCCGTGGACAAACCAAACGGCAGCGTTTGAAACTGATAATGACAGTCTTGTATCACGAACCTGAGATACCCTTGGTGTGAGGGGTAAATTGGGACATGCAGATAAGCATCTTTTATGTCCAGGGACACCATGAAGTCCCCTTCTTCCAGATTCGCTATCACTGCTCTGAGTGACTCCATCTTGAACTTGAATTTCTGTATGTACAGGTTCAAGGATTTCAGATTTAGAATAGGTCTTACCGAACCGTCCGGCTTCGGTACCACAAATAGTGTGGAATAATACCCCTTTCCCTGTTGTAGGAGGGGTACCTTGACTATCACCTGCTGAGAATACAGCTTGTGAATGGCTTCCAATACCGTCGTCCTTTCTGAGGGAGACGTTGGTAAAGCAGACTTTAGGAACCGGCGAGGGGGAGACCTTTCGAACTCCAACATGTAACCCTGAGATACTATCTGCAGGATCCACGGGTCCACCTGTGAGCGAGCCCACTGATTGCTGAAAATCTTTAGTCGACCCCCCACCGCTCCTGAGTCCGCTTGTAAAGCCCCAGCGTCATGCTGATGGCTTTGTAGAACCCGGGGCGGGCTTCTGGTCCTGGGCAGGGGCTGCTTGCTGCCCTCTCTTACCCTATCCTCTGCCTCGCGGCAGATAAGACTGTCCTTTTGCTCGCTTGTTTTTATAGGAGCGAAAGGACTGCGGCTGAAAAGACGGTGTCTTTTTCTGTTGGGAGGGGGTCTGAGGTAAAAAAGTGGATTTGCCGGCAGTTGCCGTGGCCACCAGATCCGATAGACCGACCCCAAATAATTCCTCTCCTTTATATGGTAATACTTCCATATGCCTTTTGGAATCCGCATCACCTGACCACTGTCGCGTCCATAAACTTCTTCTGGCAGATATGGACATCGCACTTAATCTTGATGCTAGAGTACAAATATCCCTCTGAGCATCTCGCATATAAAGAAACGCATCCTTTAATTGCTCTAGAGTCAATAAAATACTGTCCCTATCCAGGGTATCAATATTTTCAGTCAGGGAATCCAACCACACTACCTCAGCACTGCACATCCAGGCTGAGGCTATTGCCGGTCGCAGTATAATACCAGTATGAGTGTATATACTTTTCAGGGTAGTTTCCTATCCGCTGGATCCTTGAGGGCGGCCGTATCAGGAGACGGCAACGCCACTTGCTTTGATAAACGTGTGAGCGCCTTATCCACCCTAGGGGGTGTTTCCCAGCGCGTCCTAACCTCTGGTGGGAAAGGGTATAATGCCAATAACTTCTTAGAAATTAGCAGTTTTCTATCTGGGTTAACCCACGCTTCATCACACACGTCATTCAATTCCTCTGATTCTGGAAAAGCTACAGGTAGTTTTTTCACCCCCCACATAATACCCCTTTTTGAGGTACCAGCAGTATCAGAGATCTGCAAAGCCTCCTTCATTGCCGTGATCATATAACGTGTGGCCCTGTTGGAAAATACGTTTGTTTCTTCACCGTCGACACTAAATTCATCTGTGTCGGTACCCGTGTCGACTGACTGAGGTAAGGGACGTTTTACAGCCCCTGACGGTGTCTGAGACGCCTGAGCCGGTACTGACTGGTTTTCCGGCCGTCTCATTTCGTCTACTGACTTTTGTAATGTACTAACATTATCACGTAATTCCATAACTAAAGCCATCCATTCCGGTGTCGACTCCCTAGGGGGTGACATCACCATTACCGGCAATTGCTCTGCCTCCACACCAACATCGTCCTCATACATGTCGACACACACGTACCGACACACAGCAGCCACACAGGGAATGCTCTAATCGAAGACAGGACCCCCTTAGCCCTTTGGGGAGACAGAGGGAGAGTTTGCCAGCACACACCAAAAGCGCTATAAATGTATATAAACAACCCTAAAAGGTGTTGTTTTTGTTATAAGCGCTTTTAATATATAAATATCGCCAATTTATGCCCCCCTTCTCTTTGTTACCCTGTTTCTGTAGTGCAGTGCAGGGGAGAGTCCTGGGAGCCTTCCTCACAGCGGAGCTGAGCAGGAAAATGGCGCTGAGTGCTGAGGAGAATAAGCTCCGCCCCCTTTTCGGCTGGTTTTTCTCCCGGGTTTTGAGAAATCTGGCCTGGGTTAAATACATACATATAGCCTTAATGGCTATATGTGATGTATTCTTTGCCACTAAAGGTATTTAATATTGCTGCCCAGGGCGCCCCCAGCAGCGCCCTGCACCCTCCGTGACTGGTCAGTGAGAAGTGTGTAGCAACAATGGCGCACAGCTGCCGTGCTGTGCGCTACCTTCATGAAGACTGAAGAGTCTTCTGCCGCCTGTTTCCGGACCTCCGATCTTCAGCATCTGTAAGGGGGGTCGGCGGCGCGGCTCCGGGACGAACCCCAGGATGACCTGTGTTCCGACTCCCTCTGAAGCTATGTCCAGTAGCCTAAGACTCCAATCCATCCTGCACGCAGGTGAGTTGAAAATCTCTCCCCTAAGTCCCTCGATGCAGTGAGCCTGTTGCCAGCAGGACTCACTGAGATTTAAACCTAAAAAAAACTTTTTCTAAGCAGCTCTTTAGGAGAGCCACCTAGATTGCACCCTGCTCGGACGGGCACAAAAACCTAACTGAGGCTTGGAGGAGGGTCATAGGGGGAGGAGCCAGTACACACCATGTGATCCTAAAAGCTTTCTTTAGATGTGCCCTGTCTCCTGCGGAGCCGCTATTCCCCATGGTCCTGACGGAGTCCCCAGCATCCACTAGGACGTTAGAGAAAACTGGGTGATTTTTCCCCCAATAGCTGCTTGTATACACATATTGCGCCTAAATTTAGTGCCCCCCCTCTCTTTTTAACCCTTTGAGCCTGAAAACTACAGGGGAGAGCCTGGGGAGCTGTCTTCCAGCTGCACTGTGAAGAAAAAATGGCGCCAGTGTGCTGAGGGAGATAGCCCCGCCCCTTTTTCGGCTGACTTTTCTCCCGCTTTTTTCATGGATTCTGGCAGGGGTAATTTATCACATATATAGCCCTGGGACTATATATTGTGATGATTTGCCAGCCAAGGTGTTTATATTGCTGCTCAGGGAGCCCCCCCCCAGCGCCCTGCACCCATCAGTGACCGGAGTGTGAGGTGTGCATGAGGAGCAATGGCGCACAGCTGCAGTGCTGTGCGCTACCTTGTTGAAGACCGAGGTCTTCTGCCGCCGATTTTCCGGACCACTTCTTGCTTCTGGCTCTGTAAGGGGGACGGCGGCGCGGCTCCGGGACCGAACGATCGAGGTCGGGTCCTGTGTTCGATCCCTCTGGAGCTAATGGTGTCCAGTAGCCTAAGAAGCCCAAACTATCTCCAGTCAGGTAGGTTCGCTTCTTCTCCCCTTAGTCCCTCGCTGCAGTGAGTCTGTTGCCAGCAGATCTCACTGTAAAATAAAAAACCTAAAATATACTTTCTTTCTAGGAGCTCAGGAGAGCCCCTAGTGTGCATCCAGCTCAGCCGGGCAAAAGATTCTAACTGAGGTCTGGAGGAGGGTCATAGTGGGAGGAGCCAGTGCACACCAGGTAGTCCTAGTTGTGCCCAGTCTCCTGCGGAGCCGCTATTCCCCATGGTCCTTACGGAGTCCCAGCATCCACTTAGGACGTCAGAGAAATAAGAGTTTAAACCTACCGGTAAATCTTTTTCTCCTAGTCCGTAGAGGATGCTGGGGACTCCGTAAGGACCAGGGGGGATAGACGGGCTCCGCAGGAGACATGGGCACTAAAAAGAACTTTAGATATGGGTGTGCAATGGCTCCTCCCTCTATGCCCCTCCTCCAGACCTCAGTTAGAGAAACTGTGCCCAGAGGAGACGGACAGTACGAGGAAAGGATTTTTGTTAATCTAAGGGCAAGATTCATACCAGCCCACATCGTATAACATGGAATATACGAACCAGTTAACAGTATGAAACCAAACAGCATCAGCCCGAGACTGATCAAAACTGTAACATAACCCTTAAGTAAGCAAAAATTATATACAAGTCTTGCAGATGTAGTCCGCACTGGGACGGGCGCCCAGCATCCTCTACGGACTAGGAGAAAAAGATTTACCGGTAGGTTTAAAATCTTATTTTCTCTTACGTCCTAGAGGATGCTGGGGACTCCGTAAGGACCATGGGGATTATACCAAAGCTCCCAAACGGGCGGGAGAGTGCGGATGACTCTGCAGCACCGACTGAGCAAACACGAGGTCCTCATCAGCCAGGGTATCAAACCTGTAAAACTTCGCAAAGGTGTTTGAACCCGACCAAGTAGCAGCTCGGCACAGCTGTAAAGCCGAGAAACCTCGGGCAGCCGCCCAAGAAGAGCCCACCTTCCTAGTGGAATGGGCCTTTACAGAATTTGGTAACGGCAATCCAGCCGTAGAATGAGCCTGCTGAATCGTGTTACAGATCCAGCGAGAAATAGTCTGCTTCGAAGCAGGAGCGCCAACTTTGTTGGCTGTATACAGGACAAACAGTGCCTCTGTTTTCCTAACCCGGGCCGTTCCGGCTACATAAATTTTCAATGCCCTGACCACATCAAGGGACTCGGAATCATCAAAGTCCCGTGTAGCCACAGGCACCACAATAGGTTAATTCATATGAAAAGAAGAAACCACCTTGGGCAAAAATTGAGGACGACTCCGCAACTCTGCTCTATCCACATGGAAAATCAGATAGGGGCTTTTGTGAGATAAAGCCGCCAACTCCGACACTCGCCTTGCCGATGCCAAGGCCAACAACCTGACCACTTTCCAAGTGAGATATTTTAATTCCACCATTTTAAGTGGTTCAAACCAGTGAGACTTAAGGAACCGCAACACCACGTTAAGGTCCCAGGGTGCCACTGGAAATACAAAAGGAGGCTGGATATGCAGCACTCCCTTCACAAAAGTCTGGACTTCTGGGAGAGAAGCCAATTCCTTCTGAAAGAAAATGGATAGGGCCGAAATCTGAACCTTAATGGAGCCTAATTTTAGGCCCAAATTCACTCCCGTCTGTAGGAAGTGAAGGAAACGGCCCAAATGGAATTCTCCTGGAGGAGCAGTCCTGGACTCACACCAAGATACATACTTTCCCCATATACGGTGATAATGTTTCGCTGTCACGTCTTTTCTAGCCTTTATCAGAGTAGGAATGACCTCATCCGGAATGCCCTTTTCCTCTAGGATCCGGCGTTCAACCGCCATGCCGTCAAACGCAGCCGCGGTAAGTCTTGGAACAGACAGGGTCCCTGTTGTAACAGGTCCTCTCTGAGAGGAAGAGGCCACGGATCTTCTGTGAGCATTTCCTGCAGATCCGGATACCAGGCCCTTCGCGGCCAATCTGGAACAATGAGAATTGTCTGTACTCCTCTTCGTCTTATGATTCTCAATATCTTTGAGATGAGCGGAAGAGGAGGGAACACATAGACCGACTGAAACACCCATAGTGTCACCAGGGCGTCCACCGCCACTGCCTGAGGGTTCCTCGACCTGGCGCAATACTTTGGTAGTTTCTTGTTGAGGCGTGACGCCATCATGTCTATCTGAGGCAGTCCCCACCGACTTGCAAGCACTACAAAGACTTCCTGATGAAGTCCCCACTCTCCTGGATGTAGATCGTGTCTGCTGAGGAAGTCTGCTTCCCAGTTGTCCACTCCCGGAATGAAGACTGCTGTCAGGGCGCTTACATGATTTTCTGCCCAGCGAAGAATCCTGGTGGCTTCCGCCATTGCCACTCTGCTCTTTGTCCGCCTTGGCGGTTTACAAGCGCCACTGCGGTGATGTTGTCTGACTGGAGCAGAACCGGTAGGTCGCGAAGCAAATTTTCCGCTTGTCGAAGGGCGTTGTATATGGCCCTCAACTCCAGTATGTTGATATGAAGACAAGCCTCCTGGCTTGACCAGAGACCCTGGAAGTTTCTTCCGTGTGTGACTGCACCCCAACCTCGGAGGCTCGCGTCCGTGGTTACCAGAACCCAGTCCTGAATGCCGAACCTGCGACCCTCCAGAAGGTGAGCACCCTGAAGCCACCACAGGAGAGATACCCTGGCCCTGGAGGACAGGGTGATCATCTGATGAATCTGTAGATGTGACCCGGACCACTTGTCCAGTAGGTCCCATTGAAAAGTTCTCGCATGGAACCTGCCGAATGGAATGGCCTCGTAAGTCGCCACCATCTTTCCCAGAACTCGAGTGCAGTGATGCACCGACACCCTTGTTGGCTTCAATAGGTCCCTGACCAAAGACATGAGTTCTTGGGCCTTTTCCATCGGAAGATAAACCCTTTTCTGGTCTGTATCCAGAATCATGCCTAAGAAGGGCAAACGAGTCGTTGGAATCAACTGTGACTTCGGGATATTGAGAATCCAGCCATGCTGTTGCAACACCCTCAGGGAGAGTGATACGCTGTTCAGCAACTGTTCTCTCGATCTCGCTTTTATTAGGAGATCGTCCAAGTACGGGATAATTGCGACACCCTGCTTGCGCAGGAGCACCATCATTTCCACCATTACCTTGGTGAAAATCCTCGGGGCCGTGGAAAGCCCAAACGGCAACGTCTGAAATTGGTAATGACAATCCTGTACAGCAAACCTCAGGTACGCCCGATGAGGCGGATATATGGGGATATGAAGGTATGCATCCTTTATATCCAGGGACACCATATAATCCCCCCCTTCCAGGCTGGCGATGACCGCTCTGAGCGACTCCATCTTGAACTTGAACCTTTTTAAGTATAGGTTTAAGGATTTTAAATTCAAAATGGGCCTGACCGAACCGTCCGGTTTTGGGATTACAAACAGGGTTGAGTAATACCCCATTCCCTGCTGCAGCAGGGGGACTTTGACCACCACTTGTTGAAGACACAATTTTTGAATAGCTTTTAACACTATCTCCCCCTCTGGGGGAGAAGCCGGCAGGGCCGATTTGAAAAACCGGCGAGGAGGCACCTCTTCGAATTCCAGCTTGTAACCCTGGGAAACAATTTCTATTGCCCAGGGATCCACCTTTGAGTGAACCCAGACGTGGCTGAAAAGTCAAAGACGTGCCCCCACTGGGGCGGACTCCATCAGCGGAACCCCAGCATCATGCGGTGGATTTTGTAGAGGCCAGGGAGGACTTCTGCTCCTGGGAACTAGCTGTGGCTGGCAGCTTTTTCCCCTTGCCCTTACCTCTGGCAAGAAAGGAAGATCCCCGCACTCTCTTGGGTTTATGCGACCGAAAGGACTGCATCTGATAATGTGGCGTTTTCTTAGGCTGTGAGGAAACATAAGGCAAAAAAGTTGATTTACCTGCCGTAGCAACTAGGTCCGTGAGACCTTCCCCAAACAATTCCTCACCCTTCTATATCAGCAGATAAGGTATCTGTCCACGCTGCTACAGAGCTACAAACCCAAGCCGACGCTATCGCCGGTCTGAGTAAGGTACCAGTATGTGTGTAAATAGACTTCAAGGTAGTCTCCTGCCTGCGATCCGCCGGATCCTTGAGGGTTGCCGTATCTTGAGATGGCAGCGCTACCTTTTTGGATAAGCGTGTCAACGCTTTGTCCTCCCTCGGGGAGGATTCCCACCGTATCCTGTCCTTAGTCGGGAAAGGATACGCCATAAGAATCCTTTTGGGAATCTGCAGTTTTTTATCTGGAGATTCCCAAGCCTTTTCAAATAATTCGTTCAGCTCATGAGATGGAGGAAAGGTTACCTCAGGTTTCTTTTCTTTAAACATGTGGACCCTCGTGTCAGGGACAGAGGGTTCATCCGTGATATGCAACACCTCTTTTATAGCAATAATCATATAACAAATACTTTTAGCCAATTTTGGCTGCAACTTTGCATCATCGTAGTCGACACTGGAGTCAGAATCCGTGTCGGTATCAGGGTCTTCTATTTGGGATAGTGGGCGCTTTTGAGACCCAGAAGGTCCCTGTGACATAGTGAAAGGCAGGGCTAAACTCCCTGTACATTCCCTGGACTCAGCTTTGTCCAACCTTTTGTGCAATAAATTCACATTTGCATTTAAAACATTCCACATATCCAACCAGTCAGGTGTCGGCGTTGCCGACGAAGACAGCACACTCATTTGCTCCACCTCCTCCCTAGAAGAGCCTTCCGCTTCAGACATGCCGACACACGCGTACCAACACACCACACACTAAGGGAATTCTCTATCTGGAGACAGTTCCCCCACAAGGCCCTTTGGAGAGACAGAGAGAGAGTATGCCAGCACACACCCAGCGCCAATGACCCAGGGAAAAAAATTACCCAGATAGCGCTTTTATTTCTTATATATATATATATATATATATATATATATATAAAAAAACACTGCACCAAATTATGTGCCCCCCCCTTCTTTCAAACCCTCTGTCACCGTGTTCAGCAGGGGAGAGTCCGGGGAGCCAGCTTCTCAGCGGTGTGCTGTGGAGAAAATGGCGCTGGTGAGTGCTGAGGATCAAGCTCCGCCCCCTCAGCGGCGGGCTTCGGTCCCGCTTGATTTCTTTAAAAACTTGCGGGGGATGTCAGAATATACAGTGCAGCATATATGTCCTTATTTTGCCAGACCAGAGGTTTAAATTGCTGCCCAGGGCGCCCCCCCTGCGCCCTGCACCCTTACAGTGCCTGCCATGTGTGTGTTGTGTGGGAGCAATGGCGCGCAGCGTTACCTCAGTGAAGATCCGAAGTCTTCTGCCGCCTCTGAAGTCTTCTTTCTTCTTATACTCACCCGGCTTCTATCTTCCGGCTCTGTGAGGAGGACGGCGGCGCGGCTCCGGGACGAACAGCTAGGAGAGACCTGCGTTCCGACTCCCTCTGGAGCTAATGGTGTCCAGTAGCCTAAGAAGCAGAGCCTAGCAGTTAAGTAGGTCTGCTTCTCTCTCTTCAGTCCCCCGATGCAGGGAGCCTGTTGCCAGCAGGTTCCCTGAAAATAAAAAACCTAACAAAAATTATTTCTTTCAGGAAACTCAGGAGAGCTCCCTGTAATGCACCCAGTCTCCTCTGGGCACAGTATCAAACTGAGGTCTGGAGGAGGGGCATAGAGGGAGGAGCCAGTGCACACCCATATCTAAAGTTCTTTTTAGTGCCCATGTCTCCTGCGGAGCCCGTCTATCCCCATGGTCCTTACGGAGTCCCCAGCATCCTCTAGGACGTAAGAGAAAAATAGGAAAAGAGAAAGCTTCTAAAGTATCAGTGAAACTTAATCACATAAAATACCTGGTTTAATAGTTTAATCTTCTCTTCTGATCTTTCTCCAGAAATATCTATGCATGTTTGACATTCTGCATTTAGACAATAAACCTGCAGAGAGACAATAAGGATTTTTTTCTGTGCACAGGAAGTAATGGAAGCACTATTAAAGCCAAGACATATTGATTTTGTCCTTACTATGAACCTTCTTCTCCAAAACTAAAGAGCAAACTAGTCAAGCGTTTGTTTTCAAACCCTCCCAACAAATTAGGGCATTATTTTAATACAGAAATTGGGTTCGTGATCCCAAGTTTACCAGTAAGCACACAAGTCCCACAAGAAAAGCAGAGAATGTTTCGCCAGAACAGAAGATTGGAGCACCAATGTAGTTCCATGCTGGGAATAGCATGGATCCAGCAAAAGCAATTGTACGCTTTCCTGTAGCATCCAAAGTATCCAAATTGCATGATGCCCTCTAGAGGCTCCAGGGAGCCAAGTTCTAGCAGCAGTAGCACTTCTACTCAGATCCCAAACAGTGTTCAAAACTGTATATAAGGGTCACAAAAGGCAATCTACTATTAATAGAGATGCTGTGCTTATCCTTGGAGACACCTATACCTGCAGATATACTGTGAACTACAGATAAAATGATAAAACACTCATCTACCCCTCGGCTCTTCTGTAGAAGACAGAACCCATAAGTTCTGTTCCAAAGTAAGCAGCAAGGAGGATCCAGCCATAGCAGGTAGCAAATTGGTTCTGCAACAGCAAACTCTCTCTGCACTACCAGGAATGGTCAGCAATGGCAGGATATTTATTTAAAAAGGAACTACAAGAAAATCAGTGAATACCTCCCCATGACAAGGTGTAAGCAGGGGATCCGGTCTGAAGATCGACAGTGTCTAGGTCGACAATGTTTAGGTCGACCACTATAGGTCGACAGTCACTAGGTCGACATGGATGGAAGGTCGACATGTGCTAGGTCGACAGGTCTAAAGGTCGACATGAGGTTTTCACATTTTTTGTTCTTTTTTTGAATTTTTTCATACTTAACGATCCACGTGGACTACAATTGGAACGGTAAAGTGTACCGAGCGCGAGCCATGCGAGGGGGCGCGGTGCACTAATTTGGGATCCCGGTCACTCTACGAAGAAAACGACACCAAAAAAAAAAAAAATGCTCATGTCGCCCTTTAGACCTAGCACATGTCGACCTAGAAACACTGTCGACCTTCCATCCATGTCGACCTAGTGACTGTCGACCTATAGTGGTCGACCTAAACATTGTCGACCTAGACACTGTCGATTTGATGAACCACACCCGTAAGCAGTGTCACAAAACCCTTTTCTCCACTATTCTATATGGAGATACTGGAAACATGTTGTAAAGATTGCGCAGATATTTACTCTACATAAGAAGAAATCAACACAAGCCTGAAGCACCTCCTCCTCCTTATCCCGTAGTCTGCCTGGAATCAGTTTGTGTCGGAGGTTCTCAAATGCGGTCCTCAAGGCACCTCAACGGTACAGGTTTTAAGCATAGCCATAGCTCAGTACAGATAGTTAAATCAAATTGACTGAGGTACTAATTAAGTCACCTGTGGCTAAGCACGGATATACTTGGGCTGTTGGTGTGCCTTCATGACTACATTTGAGAACCTCAGGTTTATACCAAGTGACTGCTGGAATAGGGTTTTTGGCATAATACATACTTTTCATGTCTTTATCAGCCGTTCCATCAGGCCAATTATTTAATGTTTCTAGGAGAGGCCTGAGGAGGTGCAGTCTTATAGGCCCTACACACTGCACGAAAAGATATGAACGCTCTCTGTCATTAATGAACGAGATGCCGTTCATATCTTTCAGTGTGGAGGCACAAGCGATGAACGATGCGCGGCCCCGCGCTCGTTCATCGCTGGTGCCCAGTCACTTGTGCATGCAGCCCAATATGGACGATCTCGTCCATATTTGCCTGCACTGCTATGGAGCCGGGTGATGGGGGGAGTGAAGAAACTTCACTCCCCCCGCCGCCGGGTCGCCCGTCGGCCGTATTCGCTGTCTGGCAGCTCGGCGGTGGATCGCGCTGTGTGTAGGGCCATTTAGTCTATAGCAGAGCTTTTACTCAGCGTGCAGCACATTCAAAGGGATTGAGCAAACTGTTTTCCCTTTCAACTGCCCTCCCTAAAAACTTCAGGTAAGGACAATATTCAGAGCAGCAAGTTTTCTCAGGGGTCTTCGGATCCTTTTCAACCTCTCTTTGATAAGCTGGTTTGTGCTTAAAGTCTGAATCCTACTTAGAGTTCCTGAACATACCTATTTAGGCCCCACAAACACCAGAGGCCTGCAAAGGTCAGTCCCAACAGAGATTCAATTCCGAGTTTTCCTCTCAGGAGACAGGTGAAGAGCCTGATAATGTAGACCTTGAGGATTCCTCGTACATGAACTCCTCTAGAAGAGAGTGTGACTTAGGGCATAATTTACAGTTGTACATAAACCAGATGTTTATGTACATCTCTGATGTTTTTAGATCGGATCATGTGTGATCCAGGGCTGCAATGTCACTCGCAATGCACCAAAAGCTGCAGCATGACTGACCTTCTAGTGGCATTTGGGGTCATTGATGGGCAGCGTTCCAGAAAAGAGGATTTTAATTACCTACCGGTAAATCCTTTTCTTGTAGTCCACAAGGGATACTGGGAACACTGAATTATAATGGGTATATATGGGGTCCAAAGGAGACGGTGCACTATAAGTTTCTTCAACAGTGTGCTGGCTCCTCTCCTCTATGCCCTCCCTCACAGCTCAGTCTAGGAAACCTGTGCCCAAAGGAGAAGACATACTTGATAGGTTAGGAAACATAAGACATGAGTTGTGAGAGTAACGAACCAGCACACAGCAGCAACAAAACTAGCAACCGCTAGTGAAACCAGAAATCAGCAACAGCTGTAAACTAACAACTTCAGACAGGAACAATAACTTGCAGGAAGGTGAAGCACAGGGGCGGGCGCCCAGTATCCCTTATGGACTACAAGAAAAGGATTTACCGGTAGGTAATTAAAATACTCTTTTCTCTATCATCCATAAGGGACACTGGGAACACTGAGTTACGATGGGGACTATCCAAAGCTCCCAGAACGGGTGGGAATGTGCTGAGACACCTGCAACACCGTATGTCCAAACTGGACATCCTCCGTGGCCAGGGTATCAAACCTGTACAACTTGACAAACGTGTTTGTCCCTGACCAGGTAGCGGCCTGGCTAAGTTGCAAACCCAAGACACAATGGGCAGCCGCGCAGGAAGAACCTACAGACCTGGTAGAGTGGGCCTTGACAGACCTAGGAACAGGTAAGGCCGCCGAAGCATAAGCCTGTTGAATAGTAAACCTAATCCAACGGGTGATGGATTGCTTGGAAGTAGGAAGACTTTTCTTGCGAGCATCATAGAGGACAGACAAGGAATCCGATTTTCGGACAGTCGCAGACCTCTTGACGTAAATCCTCAGGGCTCGCACCACATCCAAGGACCCAGGAAGAGAGGCAGTGACCGAAGCCGCCAGAACCACAATAGGCTGATTCAGGTGGAACGCAGAGACCACCTTCGGAAAAAACAGTTGTGTCCTGAGCTCTGCCCTGTCCGCATGAAAGACCAGGTAGGGACTCCCTACAGGACAAAGTTCCCAGCGCTGAAACCCTAGCTGAAGCCAAGGCTAAGAGCATCACCGTCTTCCATGTAAGGAAATTGGATAGGCCGAAGGGTAGCGCCTGGAACTGGTAGTGTTCCTCCATCAGATCAAACCTGAGGAACATTTGATGAGGCGGCCATATTGGGATATAGAGGTAGGTGTCCTTTATGTCCAGAGAGACCAAGAATTACTCTTCTTCCAGACCTGACAATACCGCTCTCAGAGACTCCATTTTGAACAGGAAAACACTCAGATATGGGTTTTAGGATTTGAGGTTCAAAATGGGTCTCACTGAACCATCTGGCTTTGGTACCACAAAAAGGCTGGAATTGTATTCTTCGCCCCGTTGCTGAAGAGGTACAGGGACAATGTCCTGAATCTGGACTAACTTTTGAATGGCCACCCGTAGGGTGAGGCACATGGTTTCTGAAGCCGGTAAACCAGATTTAAAAAAATTGCGGTTGATGACTGTCGAACTCCAGTTTGTAGCCCTGGGAGATCAGGTCTTTTACCCAGGCGTCCTGGCAGGAGCTGGTCCAAATGGGGCTGAAGAATCTCAGACGAGCTCCCACTCCGGAGATCCCCCTGGAGTAGAGAGACACAGTCATGCTGAGGATTCTGAGGAGCCACAGCTGACACTCTGGTTCTGAGATCCTGTGGTAGATGGCTTGCGAGACTTACCTCTAGAACCTCGTGCCGCATTCGAGGCACCTCTGGCTTTACCCTCAAAGCGCGTTGTCTGAAAGAAATGCAGAGAAGGTCCAGTGTAAGAGCGCTTAGGAGGCCGAGCAGCAGAGGGGAGAAACGTGGACTTTCCAGCGGTCGACTTCGAAATCCAGATATCCAATTCCCCTCCGAACAGCCAATCACTTTTGACAGTTAAGACTTGCACACTCTTACCAGCATCCGCTACCCACTGGCGTAACCACAATGCTCTGCGTGCAGAAAGCGCCATGGTAGAGGTCCGCGCATTAACAACACAGATTCCTTTGATGGTATCACATAGGTAGCTGGTAGACTCCTGAATATGCTGAATCAGCAGTACTAAGTCAGCCAGGGACTTATCCCCTGCTAGGCCCTCCTGAATGTTACCAGCCCAAGTGTGTATGGCGTGCGTCACCTAACATTCTGCAATAACAGACCGTTGGGATGCCCCCGCTGCAATATAAATAGATTTTAAAGTTGCTTCTATTTTCCTATCTGCAGGTTCCTTTAAGTCCGTAGCCCCTGGACCCGGAAGAACTAGCTTTTTGGACATGCGTCACACCGTTGCGTTCACCACCGGGAAAGTTTCCCATACCTTACGCCCTTCCTGGGCAAATGGGAAGGTGGCTAACCACTTTTTGGACACTTGGAATTTTTGTATCAGGAGAGGCCCATGGCTCTCTGAAAAGGTCATCCAGTTCCTTTGAGTCAGGAAATGTGACCTGTACCTTTTCCTGTGCAAAGAAAAAAGATTGCTGCATCTCAGATTCATTACTAGGAACATTTAAAATATCTCTTATAGCAATAATAAGCGAGTCTACACCATATGTAGCAGAGGAATCATCTAATACCCCTTTCACACCGCACAAACAACCCGGTATCGACCCGGCATATTGCAGAGTCCACACGGGTCAGCGTGCAGTGTGAAAGGGGCATAGCCGAATGCCCAAGTCACCTGATCCAGCAATTCAACCTGGGAATAAAACAGTGTTATACCCGGATTGAATATCGGGTCAATGGCAGTGTAAACGGGCTCCCAGGTCGACCTGGGACCCGTTTACTACAGCAGGGAGAGGCGGCGCGGAGATGATCTCCCAGTGCCGCCTCCACCTCTGACCCCGCTGCCGGCTACGCCCCCCGATGCTATGGCAACCCGCCCGGGATATTGCCGAGTTGGGGAAGCCAGCAGCAGCGGCCAATGCCGAATCCCACACGAGAAGGACCCGTTATGAATTCCCAGGTGGGATCCGGCATTGGCGGTGTGAAAGGGGTAGAACAGCATTTGATTCCAGCTTCTCCCACTCTTGGACCACCGGTACCTCCTCCTCGGATTCAGAGAGGATATCAGGTAACCCCCTTTTTTGGGGTAAAGGATTAGAGAGAGGAGAAACGCATCTGCTATCTGTCCTGTCCTTTGTCAAAGCAGCCATAGACTGTTATAACTGATGCCTTTCTTGTCTTGCAGTAGTTAACTCATTAGACATGTCAGCCATCATAGGCCCTCATTCCGAGTTGTTCGCTCGCAAGCTGCTTTTAGCAGCTTTGCACACGCTAAGCCGCCGCCTACTGGGAGTGAATCTTAGCTTATCAAAATTGCGAACGAAAGATTAGCAAAATTGCGAATAGACACTTCTTAGCAGTTTCTGAGTAGCTCGAGACTTACTCGGCATCTGCGATCAGTTCAGTCAGTTTCGTTCCTGGTTTGACGTCACAAACACTCCCAGCGTTCGGCCAGACACTCCTCCGTTTCTCCAGCCACTCCCGCGTTTTTCCCAGAAACGGTAGAGTTTTTTTGCACACACCCATAAAACGGCCAGTTTCCGCCCAGAAACACCCACTTCCTGTCAATCACATTACGATAACCAGAACGAAGAAAAAACCTCGTAATGCCGCGAGTAAAATACCTAACTGCATAGCAAATTTACTTGGCGCAGTCGCACTGCGGACATTGCGCATGCGCATTAGCGACTAATCGCTCCGTTGCGAGAAAAAATAAGATTTTACTCACCGGTAAATCTATTTCTCGTAGTCCGTAGTGGATGCTGGGACTCCGTAAGGACCATGGGGATTAGCGGCTCCGCAGGAGACTGGGCACAACTAAAGAAAGCTTTAGGACTACCTGGTGTGCACTGGCTCCTCCCACTAAGACCCTCCTCCAGACCTCAGTTAGGATACTGTGCCCGGAAGAGCTGACACAATAAGGAAGGATTTTGAATCCCGGGTAAGACTCATACCAGCCACACCAATCACACCGTATAACTCGTGATACTATACCCAGTTAACAGTATGATAAGATAACAACTGAGCCTCTCAACAGATGGCTCAACAATAACCCTTTAGTTAGGCAATAACTATATACAAGTATTGCAGACAATCCGCACTTGGGATGGGCGCCCAGCATCCACTACGGACTACGAGAAATAGATTTACCGGTGAGTAAAATCTTATTTTCTCTAACGTCCTAAGTGGATGCTGGGACTCCGTAAGGACCATGGGGATTATACCAAAGCTCCCAAACAGGCGGGAGAGTGCGGATGACTCTGCAGCACCGAATGAGCAAACTCTAGGTCCTCCTCAGCCAGGGTATCAAACTTGTAGACTCTTGCAAGAGTGTTTTAACCCGACCAAGTAACAGCTCGGCAAATTTGTAAAGCCGAGACCCCTCGGGCAGCCGCCCAAGAAGAGCCCACTTTCCTCGTGGAATGGGCTTTCACAGATTTAGGGTGCGGCATTCCAGCCGCAGAATGTGCAAGTTGAATCGTGCTACAGATCCAGTGAGCAATAGTCTGCTTAGAAGCAGGAGCACCCAGCATTTTGGGTGCATACAGGATAAATAGCGAGTCAGTTTTCCTGACTCCAGCCGTCCTGGAAACATATACTTTTCAGGGCCCTGACTACGTCCAGAAAACTTGGAATCCTCCAAGTCCCAAGTAGCCGCAGGCACCACAATAGGTTGGTTCACATGAAAACTGATACCACCTTAGGAAGGAATTGGGAACGAGTCCTCAATTCCGCCTTATCCATATGGAATACAGATAAGGGCATTTGTATGACAAAGCCGCCAATTCTGATACATGCCTGGCCGACGCCACGGCCCACAGCATGACCACTTTCCACGTGAGGTATTGTAGCTCCACGGATTTAAGTGGCTCAACTCAATGCGACTTCAGGAAATCCAACACTACGTTGAGATCCCACGGTGCCACTGGAGGCACAAACGGGGGTTGACTATGCAGCACTCCCTTAACAAAAGTCTGAACTTCAGGCAGTGAAGCCAGTTCTATTTTGGAAGAAAATCGATAGAGCCGAAATCTGGACCTTAATGGAACCCAATTTTAGGCCCATAGTCACCTCTGACTTGTAGGAAGTGCAGAAAACGACCTAGCTGAAATTCCTCCTTTGGGGCCATACTGGCCTCACAGCACGCAACATATTTCTGCCATATGCGGTGATAATGGTTTGCGTTCACTTCTTTCCTAGCTTTAAATAGCGTAGGGATAACTTCCTCCGGAATGCCCTTTTCCTTCAGGATCCGGCATTCAACCGCCATGCCGTCAAACGCAGCCGCGGTACGTCTTGGAACAGACAGGCCCCCTGCTGCAGCAGGTCCTGTCTGAGCGGTAGAGGCCATGGGTCCTCTGAGATCATTTCTTGAAGTTCTGAGTACCAAGCTCTTCTTGGCCACCTGGAACAATGAGTATAGTTCTTACTCCTCTCCTTCTTATTATTCTCATTACCCTGGGTATGAGAGGCAGAGAAGGGAACACATACACCGACTGGTACACCCACGGTGTTACCAGAGCGTCCACAGCTATCGCCTGAGGGTCCCTTGACCTGGCGCAATATCTTTGTAGCTGTTTGTTGAGGCGGGACGCCATCCTGTCCACCTGTGGCCTTTCCCCATGGTGTACAATCATTTGGAAGACTTCTGGATGAAGTCCCCACTCTCTCGGGTGGAGGTCGTGTCTGCTGATAAAGTCTGCTTCTCAGTTGTCCACTCCGGGAATGAACACTGCTGACAGTGCTAACACATGATTTTCCGCCCATCGGAGAATCCTTGTGGCTTCTGCCATCGCCATCCTGCTTCTTGTGCCGCCCTGTCGGTTTACATGAGCGACCGCCGTGATGTTGTCTGACTGGATCAGCACCGGCCGGTGTTGAAGCAGGGGTCTAGCCTGACTTAGGGCATTGTAAATGGCCCAAAGTTCCAGAACATTTATGTGTAGGGAAGTCTCCTGACTTTTCCATAGGCCTTGGAAGTTTCATCCCTGTGTGACTGCCCCCCAGCCTTGAAGGCTGGCATCCGTGGTTACCAGGACCGAGTCCTGTATGCCGAATCTGCGGCCCCCTAGAAGATGTGCAGTCACCACCACAGCGACACCCTGGCCCTTGGAGACAGGGTTATCCGCCGATGCATCTGAGAATGCGACCCGGACCACTTGTCCAACAGATCCCACTGGAAGATCCTTGCATGGGACTTGGCGAATGGAAATTCTTCGTAAGAAGCTACCATCTTTCCCAAGGTTCGCGTGCATAGATGCACCGATACCTGTATTTGTATTAGGAGGTCTCCGTCTAGAGACGCCAACTCCTTAGACTTCTCCTCCGGGAGAAACCCTTTTTATCCTGATCTGTGTCCAGAACCATACCCAGGAACAGTAGACGCGTCGTAGGAACCAGCTGTGACTTTGGAATATTCAGAATCCAGCCATGCTGTTGTAGCACTTCCCGAGATAGTGCTACTCCGACGAACAACTGCTCCCTGGACCTCGCCTTTATAAGGAGATCGTCCAAGTACGGGATAAGTACTTCGGCCATTACCTTGGTAAATACCCTCGGTGCCGGGGATAGACCAACGGCAACGTCTGGAATTGGTAATGACAATCCTGTACCACAATTTTGAGGTACACCTGGTGACGAGGGTAAATAGGGACATGCAGGTAAGTATCCTTGATGTCCAGTGATACCCTGAACTTTTCCAGGCTTGCAATAATCGCCCTGAGCGATTCCATTTTGAACTTGAACCTTCGTATATAAGTGTTCAAGGATTTCAATTTTAGAATGGGTCTCACCGAACCGTCTGGTTTCGGTACCACAACATTTTGGAATAGTAACCCCGGCCTTGTTGAAAGAGGGGTACCTTTATTTCACCTGCTGGAAGTACAGCTTGTGAATTGCCGCCAGTACTACCTTTCTCCGAGGGCAGCAGGCAAGGCTGATGTGAGGCAACGGCGAGGGGGAGTCGTCTCGAACTCCAGCCTGTATCCCTGTGATACTACTTGCAGAACCTAGGGATCCACCTGTGGGCAAGCCCACTGATCCCTGCAGTTCCCGAGACGCGCCCCCACCGCACCTGTCTCCACTTGTGGAACCCCAGCGTCATGCGGTGGACTCAGAGGAAGCGAGGGAAGATATTTGATCCTGGAACTGGCTGACTGGTGCAGCTTTTTCCTTCTTCCCTTGTCTCTGTGCAGAAAGGAAGCGCCTTTGACCCGCTTGCTTTTCTGAAGCCGAAAGGACTGTACCTGAAAATACGGTGCTTTCTTTAGGCTTTTGTGAGGAAACCTGAGGTAAAAAATTTTCTTCCCAGCTGTTGCTGTGGATACGAGGTCCCAGAGACCATCCCCAAACAATTCCTCACCCAGAATCTCCATGTGCCTTTTAAATGCAGCATCACCTGTCCACTGCCGGGTTTCTACTACCCTCCTGGCAGAATGGACATTGCATTAATTCTGGATGCCAGCCGGCAAATATCCCTCTGTGCATCCTTTATATATAAGACAACGTCTTAAATATACTCAATGTTAGCAAATATTATTATCCCTGTCTTAGCGTATTAATATTATCTGACAGGGTGTCAGACCACGCTGCAGCAGCACTATTTATGCTGAGGCAATTGCAGGTTTCAGTATATAACCTGAGTGTGTAAATACAGACTACAGGATCGCCTCCTGCTTTTTATCAGCAGGTTCCTTCAAGGTGGCCGTATCCTAAGACGGCAGTGCCACCTTTTGACAACGTGTGAGCGCCTTATCCACCCTAAGGGATATCTCCCAACGTGACCTATCCTCTGGCGGGAAAGGGTACGCCATCAGTAACTTTCTAGAAATTACCAGTTTCTTATCGGGGGAAACCACGCTTCTTTACACACTTCATTCATTCATCTGATGGGGGAACAAAACAGTGGCTGTTTTTTCTCCCCAAAAATAAAACCCCTTTTATGTGGTACTTGGGTTTATGTCAGAAAATGCGTAACACATTTTTCATTGCCGAGATCATGTAACGGATGTTCCTAGTGGATTGTGTATATGTCTCAACATCGTCGACACTGGAATCAGACTCCGTGTCGACATCGGTGTCTGCCATCTGAGGTAACGGGCGTTGTTTTGAGCCCCTGATGGCCTTTGAGAGACCTGGGCAGACGCGGGCTGAGAAGCCGGCTGTCCCACAGCTGTTACGTCATCCAGCCTTTTATGTAAGGAGTTGACACTGTCGGTTAATACCTTCCACCTATCCATCCACTCTGGTGTCGGCCCCACAGGGGGCGACATCCCATTTATCGGCCTCTGCTCCGCCTCCACGTAACCTTCCTCATCCAACATGTCGACACAGCCGTACCGACACACCGCACACACACAGGGAATGCTCTGACTGAGGACAGGACCCCACAAAGTCCTTTGGGGAGACCGAGAGAGAGTATGCCAGCACACACCAGAGCGCTATATAATGCAGGGATTAACACTATAACTGAGTGATTTTTCCCCAAATAGCTGCTTGTATACATATATTGCGCCTAAATTTAGTTCCCCCCCTCTCTTTTTAACCCTTTGAGCCTGAAAACTACAGGGGAGAGCCTGGGGAGCTGTCTTCCAGCTGCACTGTGAAGAGAAAATGGCGCCAGTGTGCTGAGGGAGAAGCCCCGCCCCCTTTTCGGCTGACTTTCTCCCGCTTTTTCTGTGATACTGGCAGGGGTAATTTTACATCTATATAGCCTCTGGGACTATATATGATGTATATTTTGCCAGCCAAGGTGTTATTTATTGCCCTCAGGGCGCCCCCCCCAGCGCCCTGCACCCATCAGTGACCGAAGTGTGAGGTGTACATGAGGAGCAATGGCGCACAGCTGCAGTGCTGTGCGCTACCTTGGTGAAGACCGAAGTCTTCTGCCGCCGATTTTCCGGACCTTCTTCGTGCTTCTGGCTCTGTAAGGGGGACGGCGGCGCGGCTCCGGGAACGAACACAAAGGTCGGGTCCTGCGGTCAATCCCTCTGGAGCTAATGGTGTCCAGTAGCCTAAGAAGCCCAAACTACCACCTGTTAGGTAGGTTCGCTTCTTCTCCCCTTAGTCCCTCGCTGCAGTGAGTCTGTTGCCAGCAGATCTCACTGAAAATAAAAAACCTAAATATACTTTCTTTCTAGGTGCTCAGGAGAGCCCCTAGTGTGCATCCAGCTCAGCCGGGCACAGAAATCTAACTGAGGTCTGGAGGAGGGTCTTAGTGGGAGGAGCCAGTGCACACCAGGTAGTCCTAAAGCTTTCTTTAGTTGTGCCCAGTCTCCTGCGGAGCCGCTAATCCCCATGGTCCTTACGGAGTCCCAGCATCCACTTAGGACGTTAGAGAAATATAACGAACGAACAACTCGGAATGACCCCCATAGTTTTAATTGAACTGAGCCAAGGTGTTAGGCGCCGGGGTCCGCTCGTCGGTGCGGCCCGGCGCCTAGCAACCAGGGACGCCGTGCGCGTTCAGCCGCCGGCTCCCTGGCAACGCTAGACGCCGGGCGCACGGAGCCGCACGGACCCTAGCAACGGGGACGCCACTTACGGACTGCGTTTCCCCGTTGCTGGGTTCAATTTAATTAATAGATATCTGTTTTCCTGGCCATGCAGCTTGGCAGCTGTATGGCATCTAATCCAATCAGCCTCCAAACAGCTGATTGGAGGACTCCCTGTTAAATACACTTCCTGGGCTTCTCACAGACGCCGGTAATAGCTTCCTGCATGCTGAATCTGTTTGCTGTGAGTGTTTCCAGTCCTGCTGTATCCGGTCGTTCCTGTTCTCAGTTGTCCTGAACTCGGAAGTCGTCATCTGTTCCTGGAGTCCTGACTGAGCACCTTTTGAACATCCAGTGGTGTTCGTGAGTCACGGCGTAGCCGTGTGTTGCGGCTTGGGCCGCTTTATTATTTGTCATTTATTATTTGTGTTTCGGAGCTTTTGCGGAGGATTCCGCTCCCACAGATCCACTCTGGTATCCAGCGGTGCTGGGTAGGAGTACGGACTAGTGGATTTTGGTTGTCCTTTTCCCTGGCGGGTTACCGCACATACCTCAGGTTTAGTCAGTTAGCTTGTAGCCCCTGGCCTGGTTGTTTAGTCAGAGGGCCCCTTGTTATCACCCTGTCTCGGATTTCCCTTGGTCTCCCATTAAGACCTGAGGGGGCATCGGAGTTGGGCAGACATAATCCGCCCTTCAAACGCGGCTGCCATGGGCTCAAGCAACCATAGTCTCGCAGGTGATTTCTGACAACACGGGCGAGACAACGGAGTTAGGGTGCCAGGGGCTACTTTCTATTCCCGCTCCCTTCCCCAGCATTCCGTTCCAGTGCTCCGGTCTTTGCAATAGGACCACCTCAGACCAGAGTGCTGGAATCATAACACAAGGAGGCTCTTGCAATTCACCCCCAGAAGCCCCACTAGTTTGTGAGGGCTGACTGCATTGTTCACACATGAGGGAATCTATAGGAGAGGGGGAAACCCTGGTCTGATGTACAGCACTCAACTTTTTTCACCATGCTGACAGAGGACTTTTACTTACACACACACACACACACACACACACACACACACGGTACAAGCAAGACTGCCCAGCCTAGTATGTGTGGAGATACACAGAGATGAGGAACCAGCACATAGCCTGATACTAACAATTGAACTGCTAGGAGAAGGCAATTTAGTGTAGGAGCCCAATACAAGGGCCCCACAGCTGGCTCTCCCTTTTAACTACACGCTTGTACCAGTGTCGGGCCGTGGAGTATCCTGTGAAGGAGCTGGCAGTCCTGCAGCAGCGCTGTGAGAGCAGGAAATGGCGCTGGGAAGCCGCAGGTCCCGCTCTGATGAACCTCCACCCCCTGCAATGGCGCCGGAGCTAAAGTGTTATTTATACTGGCAAAGTCCCCAAATAGTGTAAAAATGCAAGTATCCCATTCCACCATCGCTGGGCAGTCTGCGCGGGGGGACTAGGGATCACCCCAAGGGGAGTCCGTATGCGACCCGCGATCACGCCGCACAATGAACCGGTCATCACTCACCACTCTGACGATCTTCAGGCTCTGTACTGGGGGTGTGCTGCGGGTGTGTGCGCGCGAGAGCGCAATGCCTGCAGTACACGAACCCTCAGGACCGCTGTCCTGTCAGCGGGATCTGACTCAGCACCTCCAGTAGGCCGGTATCGGTTCCCCCCCCACCGTGTCTCTCGGTGCAGGTAAACTGTTGCCCAACAGCTTACCTGAAAATAACAAGCAAATTAAACTGAAGAAAAACGCTCTCTGGAGCTGCAGTGTGTGCATCCTCTCATGAGGGCACATTTTTCTAAACTGAGCTGTGAGGGAGGGCATAGAGGGGAGGAGCCAGCACACCATGTTGAAGAAATTTAAAGTGCACCGGCTCCTTTGGACCCTATCTATACCCATCATAATTCAGTGTTCCCAGTATCCCTTATGGATGATAGAGAAAATGGCGGCCTGTTGGCACAGTTTTCTGGGTGCAGAAGGCAGCTGCAGTGTCCTTGGACCTAGCTCCAGCAGTGTGATTACACCGGACATCCTGAGTCACCTAAGGTTATTCAGATATCTGATAGTCGCGCAGAGTGATCCGATGCTGCGTCATCGGATGCAGCAGCAGACCACAGAAGCCAGCAGTCAGCGTCTATTTTCTAAATGCACCTCCTGTGGCTTCTGCATATTTTAGCACAGTCGCTGGGTACAAAGATGCAACAGCTGTGCTACAGCGTACATTTCTGAATCAGACCTTTAGTACAGGAAGGAACTCAGTTACTGTACAATTAGGACAGTGAGACTCCTTATCACCTGTTTATTATTTTCCCTTTATCTATTCAAATAACAGGATTTTAAATTACCTGCCGGTAAATCCTTTTCTCGTAGTCTGTAGAGGATGCTGGGGTCCATTTTAGTACTATGGGGTGTAGACGGTTCCCCAGGAGCCTTCGGCACTTTAAGACTCTTCAACAGTGTGAACTGGCTCCTCCCTCTATGCCCCTCCTCCAGACCTCAGTATAGGAACTGTGCCTGAGTAGACGAACATTCTCGAGAGAGGAATTACTATTAAACAAGTGGAGAGATTCACACCAGCTCACACCATACATAAACATGTCGGCTAACATGGCCTTTAACATAAGTCATGCCAACCAGCATGCATAACTTAACAGCAACAGCTGTTAACATCTGAACACATGAAAAATTTGCAAAAAAGATAAACAGCAAGAAAAATGAGCACTGGGCGGGCGCCCAGTATCCACTACGGACTACGAGAAAAGGATTTACCGGCAGGTAATTAAAATCCTATTTTCTCTTACGTCCTAGAGGATGCTGGGGTCCATTTTATTACCATGGGGATGTATCAAAGCTCCCAGTACGGGCGGGAAAGTGCTAATGTTCATGCAAAACTGACTAACCGAATTTTAGGTCGTCAGCAGCCAAGGTGTCAAACTTATAAAACTTCGCAAACGTGTTTGCACCTGACCAAGTAGCAGCTCGGCAGATTTGCAATGCCGAGACACCCCGGGCAGCCGCCCAGGACGAACCCGCTTTCCTTGTAGAGTGGGCTTTTACCGAAGTCAGTAACGGCAATCCTGCCGTGGAATGAGCGTGCTGAATGGTACCCCTGATCCACTGCGCAATAGTCTGCTTAGAAGCAGGACCCCCAATCTTGTTGGGGTCAGAGGACAAACAAAGATTCTGTTTTCCTTATCCGAGCCATTCTTGCAACATAAATCCTTAACGCTCTGACAACATCCAAGAATTTTGAGACGGCTGAGGTGTCAGAAGCCACTGGCACCACCACAGGTTGGTTGATATGAAAAGAAGACACAACCTTCGGAAGAAAGTGCTGACGTGTTCTCAGTTCAGCCCTATCTTCATGAAATATTAAGTAAGGACTCTTGTGTGAGAAAGTTCCTAACTCAGACACTCGTCTGCCTGAGGCCAAGGCCAATAGCATGACCACTTTCCAAGTGAGAAACTTCAACTCTACGTCTTGTAGAGGCTCAAACCAGTCCGATTTAGGGAACTGCAACTCCACATTAAGATTCCATGGCGCCGCAGGAGGCACAAAGGGAGGTTGGATGCGCAGAACCCCCTTCACGAACGTGTGGACCTCAGGAAGAGAAGCCAATTGTTTCTGGAAGAAAACGGACAAGGCCGAAATCTGAACCTTGATAGATCATAATCTCAATCCAGCATCCACACCCGCTTGTAGAAATAGGAGAAGACGTCCTAATTGAAACTCCACCGCAGGAGACGTCTTGGATTCACACCAAGATACATATTTTCTCCAAATACGATGGTAATGTATGGACGTTACCCCTTTCCTGGCCAGGATAAGTGTGGGAATGACTTAATTTGGAATACCCTTACGGGCTGGGATCTGGCGCTCAACAGCCATGCCGTCAAATGCAGCGCGGGAAGTCCTGATAAACTAACGGCCCCTGCTGAAGCAGGTCCTCGCGAAGAGGAAGAGGATCTTCCAGTAATAACTCTTGAAGATCTGGATACCAGGCCCTCCTAGGCCAGTCTGGAGCAATGAAGATTGCTCGAACTCTTGTTCTTCTGATGATCTTGAGAACCTTTGGTATTAGTGGAAGTGGAGGGAACAGATACACTGACTGGAACACCAACTGGGTCACCAGTGCATCCACTGCTATTGCTTGTGGGTCTCTCGACCTGGAACAATATTTCTGAAGCTTCTTGTTGAGGCGTGATGCCATCATATCCACTTGAGGGACGCCCCAACGACTTGTCACCTCCGCAGAGACTTCTGGGTGGAGGCCCCATTCTCCTGGATGGAGATAGTGTCTGCTGAGAAAGTACCCAGTTGTTCACTCCCGGAATGAAAATTGCCGACAGAGCTTCTGCATGTCTTTCTGCCCAGAGGAGTATCGTTGTCACCTCTGCCATTGCCGCTCTGCTTTTTGTTCCACCTTGACGGTTTATGTAAGCTACTGCCGTTACATTGTCCGACTGGATCTGTATGGGATGACCTTGAAGAAGGTGTGCCGCTTGATGAAGACTGTTGTACACAGCTCTCAACTCCAGAATGTTTATGTGAAGGCGAGTTTCTTGACTTGACCATCTTCCTTGGAAGCTTTCGCCTTACGTTATTACTCCCCATCCTCGGAGACTTGCATCTGTGGTCACCAGGATCCAGGCCTGAATCCCGAACCTGCGTCCCTCCAGGAGGTGAGAAATTTGTAGCCACCACAGGAGCGAAATCCTGGCTTTCGCTGACAAGATTATCCTTTGATGCATGTGGAGATGCGACCCTGACCAATTGTCCAGTAGATCCCACTGGAAGACCCTGGCATGGAATCAGCCATTTTGTAGCGCCACGTAAGCTGCTACCATTTTCCCCAACAGGCGAATGCACTGATGAATTGATACTGTTCTTGGTCTCAAAAGTTGTTTGACCATGCTCTGGATCTCCTAAGACTTTTCCACCGGTAGAAATACTCTCTGAGGCAAGGAGAAATATGGTTTGTCCCCTCACCACGAGTTTGCCTATTTTCAGGCAATGCACTATCTTAAAACCGTGTTATCCAGGTTGACAGGTGTCGACTTTCTTAACTCTCTAGACACACTTCTCCAATCAGCCTATTACTCTATATCAACCATTTATACACGTATACGTCTAGAACTTATCCCAGACACGGACCTTCCGGAGCTGTCCCAGTGGTCCTCTCACATCTCCACGGTTACCCCCGACTCCCTCCTAAGTCATTTTCAATTGACCCTAAAGCTTATTCCTGCAAGCTCATATCAGGAGATGGCCTATAGAATGCTCCATAGAGCATATATCTCACCTAAACGGCGTTTTTTAATGGGTATTTCAGAAGACACTAAATGCACTAAATGCTCAATAGATGAGGCCGATCTTTTCCATTGCTTCTGGGACTGCGCTTTGGTGTCACGGTTTTGGCATGAGGTACATCAGTATGGAACTACGTCGTTAGGCATATCCTTTAGATGCACTATTTCCTGGGCACTGTTTGGATGTTTGACTGACCAGCCAGACATCCCTAGGTCTAACAAAAAACTGCTCGATATTATCAGCGGCCGGCAGGAAGGCAATCCTACAACAGTGGATCCACAATATACCTCCCAATCTCTCGATGGTGACCTCTAGACTATTTTTCCTGTTCACCATGGACTGGCTGGAGGCCTCTATCCATAAGGAAAAACTCACCCCTGCCTTGTTCCAGTGCTGGGACGCCTACATTTTGACACTTCCCCTACATACTAAACAAGCCATTAAAAAATGCTTTCAATCTACCTCATGGTATCTCCTCCACACTATTGACCATCCTAACCCCTTAAACATCTAACTACTTACCCTCTTCCTTTTCTCTGGATCCCTCCCCCGCTTCTTTCTATATTCTGCAGTCTACCGGGTTGATTGGAAATATAGACCCCCCCGATGTGAGAGATTGTTCTATGGATGGATCGACGGCTCGTGTCCCACGGCAGGCATTGCATGTTACTTTATTTTTATATATTTTAGGCTTTATGTTTATGTTTAGGGATTTCTAGGGTGATATACCTTTGCTAGGAGAGAACCAATATTTGATCTATTCCTGTTTATTTTTAAGTCTTCTCCGCTTTGGTAATTAAAATATAATATAAATCCCCTGATTTCACTAGTTATATATACGTTCCCTCTTTTGGAAGGGTATAAAGGTTTTATGTGAGGAAAAGTTTGAAAATATGCTTTGATCTCAACCTGATATGATATGAGACTGAATTATATGACTTCCTGCCGTTTGTCAGGATAACTCTATATACTGCATAATATGTAATACAACACTACCTGTATTTTCTATGTCTCGAAATGATACATTTCTACTCTGTACGATGTGAGATTATAATAAAAAGAGTTTGAAAAAAAAAAAAAAAAGAAATACTCTCTGTTCCTCGGTGTCCAGTATCATTCCCAAAAATTATAATCTCATTATCGGTTCCAACTGGGATTTTGGAAAGTTGATGATTCAACAGTGCTGTTGAAGCACCTTCAGGGCCAACGCTATGTTCTGGAGTAGCTTGCCCCTGGATCTCGCTTTTATGAGGAGATCATCCACGTATGGAATTATGTTGACTCCTTGTTTGCGAAGGAGAACCATCATCTCCGCCATCACCTTGGTGAATATTCTCGGAGCCGTGGAGAGCCAGAACGGTAATGTCTGGAATTGGTAGTGGCAATCCTGAACCGCAAACATCAGGTATGCTTAATGTGGCGGGTAAATTGGGACATGCAAGTAAGCATCCTTGATGTCCACTGACACCAGAAATTCTTTTTCTTCCAAGCTGGAAATCACCGCTCTCAAGGATTCCATCTTGAATTTGATTTTTTTCAAATAAAGATTCAGAGATTTTAGGTTTAAAATCGGTCTGACCGAGCCATCCGGCTTCGATACCACAAACAGGCTTGAATAAAAGCCTTGGTTCCTTTGTTCGGCAGGAACCAAGGCAATTACTTTGTCTTGACATAGTTTGTGTATTGCGTTCAGGACATTTGTGCTGCCTTGAGCGGAAACTGGCAAGGTTGATTTGAAAAATCGGCATGGGGTAAGGTCTTGAAATTTAAACCTGTATTTTTGGGATATTATTTGTAATACCCAAGGAACCAGGTCTGAGTGAAGCCAGACCTGCCTGAAAAATAGTAGACGTGCCCCCACCTGATCGAACTCCCGCAGAGGAGCCCCAGCGTCATGCTGTGGCTTTTGCAGAAGTAGTTGCTGACCTCTGCTCCTGGAGGTGTTGTAGGTTTTCTACCTTTTCTTCTCCCTTTTCCTGTGAAAAAAGGGGTAGTTTTAGCCTTTTTGTACTTGTTGGATCGAAAGGACTGCATGGTATGAGAATGATGCACTTTTTAAGCCGGAGCAGCTGCCGACGGCAGAAATGCTGACTTGTCAGATGTAGTAGTTGATATCACGGCATCTAGTTTCTCTCCAAAGAGGGCCTCACCATTGTAAGGGAGCGCCTCAATATTTCTTTTGGATTCTGCGTCAGCATTCCATTGACGAATCCAGAGCGTCCTGCGTGCTGAAATCGCCATAGCAGAGGCCCAAGTAACCTGCAGAGTCTTTGATATGACCTAGAATTTGCAGCATGTCATCTTTTTCGACCGTGTCAATATTAACAATCAAGTTATCTGCCCACTTTTCGACTGCGTTACCTACCCACGCAGAAGCAATTGTGGGCCTGAGTAATGTACCCGTAGCAACATAGATGGACTTTAAAGTCGTCTCTAATTTGCAGTCAGCAGGTTGTTTTAATGAAGCTGACCCTGGGGCAGGTAAAATTATTTTCTTTGACAACCTAGAGACTGAGGTATCTATCATTGGGGGTGAATCCCACTTACGTCTATCCTCTTCAGGAAAAGGGTATGCAACCTTTTAGGGACAGCAAATTTCTTTTCCAGGTTAGCCCAGGATTCCTCAAAAAAGGTATTTAAGTCCTTAGACGGAGGAAAAGTCACCACCTGTTTTCTATTTAATTTAAAATAATCTTTTTCCTCAGGTGGAGGTGTTGTGTTAGGAAATTCCAACACCTCTTTAATAGCGACTATCATGCATTGAATGCTCTTAGCCAGTTTGGGATCTACCACCCTCAAATCCCCAGTGTCGACGTCAGTGTCGGAATCTGTGTCAGTGTCCCTTTGCATAATTTGGGCCAGGGACCTTTTCTGGGAACTTGAGGGGTCCCGAGTGGATGATGCTGAGGAATCAGCAAATAAAGCATCTTCCACAGACTGTCTCCAACGCTTTGTCTGTTCCTCAGACTCAGAGAATTTCTTCGCTAGTTTAGCCATATTACTCTGCAGCTTTCTCACCCCCACAGGCTCAGAACACTCTTGTGCCTCCAAAATGGGTTCCTCTGGGGAACTACTTTCTCTAGACATGATACACGCGTGTACAGTCACACCACTCACACACACGGGAGCTAATGGGGACAGACCTACACTAATGTCTATCAGAGGGACCCAGAGGAAATTGCCAGTCCACACCACACGCCCAATATGTATTACATACAATGAATATACATATACCAAAACAGCGCTTTATATCCAATGTGAAGCCCGCAGACTTCAATAAATTATGTGCTCCCCTTCTCTTCTATAACACCCAGGTACTTGCATCAGCGATGTCTGAGGAGAAGCTGCCTGTAGGATCAACGCTCCGGCGTCTCTGTGAGGAGAAAATGGCGCCAAATGAGTGTTACGAGCAATTGAGGTGAAGCCCCGCCCCCTGTAATGGCCCAGTTCAGCCGCAGTAATATTTATACTGGCGGGAGTAGTGTACATCAGCGGCTCACATGTATGTACATTTTGCCAGTGAGAGTAAGGATTTATCATGCCCCTCAGAGCGTGTCCGCCAGCCCCCCCCCCCCCCCCCCCCGCGCACGCGCCCTGCACCCTGTGCTGAGAGACATGTTGCTGGTACCTTTATGCCGCCATGATGACCGGAGGGCCCCTCTCTGCAGATCTCCGGTTAATACTCACAAGCCTTCTGACTTCTGGCTCTGTTAGAGGGTGGCGTCAGTGCTGTGGGAGTGAGCAGCAGCCAGGAAAGGGCTGTGTTTAGTACCCTTCAGGAGCTAATGGTGTCCTGTCAGTGGAAGCAAAGCCATTAAACTGACAAGTTGGTTCCTACTCCCCCCCCCCCCCCTCAAGTCCCACGAAGCAGGGAAGCTGTTGCAAGCAGCTTCCCCGTAAAATAAAAAACCTAACAAAGTCTTTTTCAGCAAAACGCAGTAGAGCTTCACTGATGTGCAGCGTCTCCCAGGCACATTTTCTAAACTGAGGGCTGGAGGAGGGGCATAGAGGGAGGAGCCAGTTCACACTGTTGCAAAGTCTTAAAGTGCCGAAGGCTCCAACGGAACAGTCTATACCCCCATGGTACTAAAATGGACCCCAACATCCTCTAGGACGTAAGAGAAAAAAGATTTACAGTACATTGTAGTCATGGGCTAAACCGGACGAGAACTTGCAGGTTTTATGTAAACTTCAGACACTTTAACTTGATACTAAGAAATGGGAGTAACTTCAAATGTGGATGCCCCCACTGCACACTTTTCATAGACCGCCATTACTCCAAATCTCAATATTGCATCTCTTAACAAGGACACAGATAAGAAACTGGGAATTCCACATTTATAGCTTAGCATTCCAGTGCCAGAAAAGAATAAACGGTTGTGATTCTATTTAAATCTCTTCTTGGTCCAGAAACCAAAATAATAAAGCACCAAAAAGTTTGGGTGGACAGTTCAAGATGGAATCTGAGGTTAGTAAAAATAAAAACAAAACCAGGATCCTTATCATGTGATAAATGCCTTGCACAAAAACACATCAACTGGCTCACTGATAGGACAGTAGGAATCTGCAACTTGCCCAGGGCAGGGCCCTCGTCCATGGCACAAATGTAAATACTGCTTCTGGTACCAGGCAAGGTGTAATCTCACTATGACAGATGTTGGAGGAAGGATGTCTGTGCAAGTAGCAGAGTCTCAAGTCATCTTGAACCTTAACATAGAGGCCAGCTTTGTCAGGGTCCACCTCAGAATAAATTAACTGTGTCAATGTACTGAAACTGGGTAAACTCTGTGCAATAAAGAACATGAGCCCTACTTGCAGAATGAACAACCTCTGGATCCATGGAAATCTAGAAGTCGGAGGATAGGGGTTTATAAAATAGCCTGCGAGATCCAGGCATCAGCACAATTCCAGCAAGTCTGCACCATGAGACTGCAGCTCAGTCCACACTCAGGAGCTCCACCCCTTGTACATTACACATGCAATAATTGAATGGTCCAGAATAAGTGCCATCTCTTTGTGGAAAACATATATTACTCTTCTCTAATACTAGTATCCCTCCTGAAAGAAGTTCGTCTTCTCTCAGGGAATAAAAGAATAATAGCTTATTTTTCTTTATTCCCTGAAAGATGAACTTCCATCAGGCAGAATAACAGAATTAGAGAACAGTGATATACAGATGCTTTAAAACAACCTGGTTTTGCCTTTTAAATTATTATTGACGCTTTACAACACTTGTCAGACTCTCTGAAATCACGATGCCTCCATCTCACAGGCCATTTCATTTCCCTTAAACTTGCTCTTAATTATGGGTTAGTTACATAGTAAATGCTCTACATACTGTACCTACACATACTAATGGAGGAACTTATTACATTATATAAGTTGTGATGACTTAGGATAACTCTCTCAGTAGAGGGGTGTGTTGGCGCAGGTTCTAGGCGCTTAAATCAGGATCCAAACACTGTTCTTAGGTACAGTAAATAAATGGAATGGTGCTTTACTGGCAGCATAAATAAAACTAAAACCACCGCCAACTTGCCCCCATTTAAGGCACTGACTCACTTCCTTGTCCCAGACTATCCTTGGGCCGCTAGTCTGCAAATAAAGTCGTGGCCTGCTTCCTAGCAGGTCTATCACAGGCTCCAGCCCGGCTTAGCTGCATAGATACTTAGTCTCAGTCCTGTCTCTCACACACAGTAAGGCACCCCTACTCACATACAACAGGCTCATCAGCCTGGCTTCTCAGTCACATGTAACTCAGTTCCAAGGTTTGGTGGCCTTCCCTGTCTTCTACAAGTATAGGCTCAGGCCTCCTGGCCCTCAGTAGCTTCCTAGCATATTAAGCTCTGAGTGGCTTTCCCAACCCCAGTTGGGCAGGATATACAGGCCTGTCCTAACTGCAAAGTCTTCCAGATTGACGCTACACTACAGCAATTAGGTGTGCGCACATCTGTCTTTTCCTCCCTGTGCGGGCAGATCCCTCTTGCTGCACATAGAATACATGTGTCATTAATGCAATTTACCTTCATACTGCTCCGATTCTATTCAATTTGTGACACTTTATTGCTATTGGTAGACAGCAGCCTAAACAGGCGTTCTTGTAACACAATACGATAGTGGACCAGCTTTAAAATACAAAATTAGGTTGTGAAAATATATCTCCATACAAAACATGAACATAGCCTTCACTATAAAGCAAATTATAGAAAGACTTTTACTCCTCATGAAACATAAATAAAAGGCAACTGTGGTTCCCCTGCCCTAGTGAAACATATCCTACTCACCTCTTTCTGCAACCTGCTTTCTAGATCTTCCTTCACCTGCTTCAGTAAACACATTTCCTCACGCAAGATCCCTTCTCTATATGTGAATTCAGCTTCATTTCTCTGAATGGTCTCTTGGAGGAGCTGTTGCTCTTGGCCTTTGGCATTCAGTTTATTATCAAATTCTTGACATTCGCGCTCTCGTGCCTTTTCTGAGTCTTGCAAACTGTGGCTAAGGTGGAGATTGTTGCTCTCAAGATTTTTATTCAACTCAAGGGCCTTTTCCAACTCACCCTCCACAAGACACAGTCTACTTTCTAGGGTTGTCTTCTCTTTTACAAAAAGTCTTAACTGTTCCTCTGTAGATGATTTCTGTCCCTGTATCTCATTTAGCTGTATTCTTAAATCGTCTCTCTCATTTTCCAGGTTTTCCAATGGTCTCTTCTCTTCTTCCCAATATCCTTTCTGGATAGTCTTTTCTTTCTCCAGCTCTAATTGTGTAACCGTGAGTTCGGCTGTGACATCTCTCCATTTCTGTATAGCTTCATCAAGGGCATCAGAGCACTTCTGTAACTCCTGCTCTTTGTCCTGAAGCTGTCCCATGAGAAATGTGCATCTCTCAACTAGGTTTTCACTAAACACAGGACTCTGCTCAACTGTCTCATCAGTAGAATCAGCATTGTTGGACAGATAGACCGCAAACGATTCAGGATCCAAAAGTGTCCCTAGAGAAGCGCCACCTGCTAAAACACCAGTAATGGGCATAGGAGAAGAGAGGAGATGAATGTTTCTCTCAACTGTGGAGTTTAAACTCTGTTCCAGTATAAAGTCACTATCTAATTCAAGTCTGCTGTGCTCAGTAGAATAATCGGACAGCTCTAACAGCTGATGGGATTGGCTGTGTATCAAGTACTTATCCATAGAAGTCAAGGCCAAAGTTGCAGAGCTTAGTTCATAGTCTTCCACTCTGTTAAGCTGGACTTCTTTTGAGTTTTCCTGATCCTTCTGTGCTTTGACCCTGTTTAGAGTCTTTTTAAGATCTTCCAACTCGTGTCTGAAGTTGTCAGCTTTCAAAGCATTCTGTAGCAGCTCTGTCTCATCAGGATCCCCTTTCTGAAGATTGGACAGCCTCTGATTCAGTGCTGCCTTATCTTCCTCCAGGCTCCGCAGTTTCAGAATAAACGTTTGTAAGTCCAAGTCATGCTGTAGTTTCAGTGCTACACTGCTATCAGTTTCCAACTTCAAACAGTCTTTAAGATCACAAAGTTCTTGGTTCAAACGATCTTTTTCATGCTTGTCCTGAGCTACCATCTCCTCTGCTTGCTGTAATCTAAGAGTGAGATTTGCAACTATATCGTTGTGTCTCTGTTCCCAGGAGGATCTTTCAGTATTAAACGCCTGCATCTGTTCTTCCATCCTAGTACGTAAACTCTCTCGGAGGGTCTCAGATTCTGCAAGTTTTTCTTTCAAGTCTATAACCAAGGCAGTGAGAGACTGAACACTGTCCTTCTCATTAATATCGGGCCTTGGTTCTGTATCACATTTTTCATCCACAGAACTGGAAGACATAGACTCTGTCTGAATGGACACTGACATTTTATGTTTAAGGTTTATATCTTTCTGATTTCTAAGTTCTTGCTGCAGGTGGGACACACAGTTTTCAGACTTCTCCAGCTTATTTTGCAAGATTTCAAGTCTCTCGTGTTGCTCCTGCATCAAGTTTTCAAGCTTTGCCATTTGATTCTCTTTTTCTTTAGTGGTCTGAAAAACAAAGCACTATATTCAGTGTAGTGTTGTGAAACAGGTTAACATTTTTGTAAAAATATACAACCATTAGTCTAGTATAATAATGCACTCATCTTTCCCCCAAAGTTATTTTCACCTTCTTAGAAGTTTCCAGCTCTCGCTCTAATTGTTGCGCATGCTTGTCTAGTTCGCTCATGCGCATCGTCTGGTCCACGGTGCTGCTCTGGATTGCAGCAAACTGTTGTTGGGCTTGAAACTGCTCTGATAACCCCAAACTTTTGCTTTTAAGAACTGAGCTAGCCTTAAAAAATATGAAAAATTAATATGAACTTCACACAGAACTAGAACATGTGAATACTACCTTCTGTTAAATTGCTTTCTAAATCAGTCGAGTGGATTGGTGGATGAGAGAAGAGGGGACATGGGACAAGTACAAGCTCCTCCCACCTCCGTTCTGCACACCTAGTCCTTCACAAAGTACAGCCAACCAGTTCGGTCTGGGCCTCAAGAGAGATGTATTGAATGGCAAGTATAGAAGTTCCCTTTAACAAACTGAAAGTTGCTTTGGCTACACAAGCGATAGCCTGGGCTGGCCTGAGTGCTGAACCAGAGGCTGAAGAAAACTCATTAGACGACCTTCAAAAAACCTTTTCCGTCTGGAAGGATAAAGTGCTCAAAAACATGACGCAAAAAAGAGGGGCTAAATAATTTGTATGAATTAATTTAATATGTGCCTTTCCATGGTAAAATGACCAAAACTCACTCAGGCACTTCCAAAAACAAACCTCTAACGGAGGAATGCTAATGGTCATTATTGCCCACTTGTCTTTGCAAAAGAGTAACCTTATAGATGAAGGAGGAAATCCAATAACAACCTTGTCTATTTTGTGATATTCCCCCCTGGCACTTTATTAGAAGCTCCAGTTGCTCTGCTGGAGGAGTCACAGTTTTGAAAGAAAAGTGCCATGGAGATCACCGGGTGAAAAACCGGATCACCATTATAATCATACACTAGCTGTCAGAACAATTCTCTGTACAACTTTTCCTACCTCCACAAGGAAAACGGACTATCGTGTTTCAGTACCTGCTACTGATAGGAAGAGAGGTTTCAGCTCATAACGCAAATACGTGGGTGAACAGGAGGCATATACATTATTAAAGATGGACAACCTATGTTAAGCTGGTTTAATCATCAATGTACATAAAATAAAGCCACCAAAACATATTTTCAGTTTAACAACTTCTTAAATGCAGTCCTCCATCGTCTCCTTACTCTGCATACATGTTCTCAGGGACGCCCATGGGGAGAGGAAGGAGACATATTAGGATGCCTGCGCGGCACTACCAAAAACAATTAACCACAATGTACTCCTCCCGGCATAGGATTACATTGAAACTCCGAATATCTTTCAGAATCTTTTCACCATACAGACAAATCTGTTCACTGTTTAGAGGGTTGAATACTTTTGCAAGGCACTTTACGTATTTATTTCTGTAGACGCAATGTAGGAACATCTTCTGATGAGGTGCTGTTAACTCCGTATCGGGAGCGCTGTTTCTTTCCATAATCTTTATTAAACATGACAGTGAATGTGCCATTATATTTACACTGATATTTGTAATACTCACATCCTGCTGCTGGCTCGGAATTCCATGCATCTGAGTGGCCAGGCACAGCGGCTCCTCTTCCATCTCCTCTCCACTTAGTAGCGCTTGCTGTAAGTTATCAGACAGCTGTGTTAGGATGTTATCCCACTTGTAGACAGCAGTGTGCAATACCTACATAGCAAAAGAACTACTCAAGAATGCCAATTAAGATGGAGCGTTACTGAGGGTACTACATGCATTAATGCAGTGCTAGGAATCAGGTTGACTTTTAAACTAATATTTTGCTTGACTCTCTCAGAATTAAATGCCGGCAGCTCCACTTTAACAACTCAACTGTTTAATATCTTCCCCCAAATAAATGTTCAGAAATTATCTTTTTTTTTTTTTTTTTTTTTAAACACATTCCGAACATATTTTTTAAAATGGTTCCAAATATATTATGGAAAAAGAAATAAGCATCCCCGTGCATCTGTCTTGCACCCCCCTTCCCCCCAAATATGTTCTTATGCCCCCAGTGCAACAGTACGCTCCACTTCCCCTAGTGGTACTACAGCTCAATGCCAATGGCCATAGATTCTCACTGCGGCTTAGTTTTAAAAAAAAATGTAAGCATTTGTGAGTGTATTTGTTAGAAATCTCAGTTTTTGTAAAAAGTCCTATACATAAATAAAGAAGTGTTAAGACAGGTCAACTTTTTGTTTTAGTCTTGCACTTGTTTTTATTAGGATATTCGAGTTAAGTCCAAAACAAACTAGATGGAGAACCTCTTGGAGCTCCAATGATGACGGAACTTCCAGTGGTGTGTGAAAGGTATCCTCAGAACAAGACTCAATGTCATCCTGTTTTAGGTCAAGTCTGTCTTCTACATCGGACCTTCTGTCCTGACACTCTGAAGCATCCAGTGAGCTGCACTCCAGGCTTATCTACCAATGAAGAAAACCAGACATTTTAGTACAAAGACTTCGGGGTATATTTACTGAACAGAAGTTTTGCAATTTCAGGAGCTTTGTGGTGATTTACTAAAAGACAAAACTGCCAGAAACCTGCCCAAGAACAATCAATGTTGTATTTAACATGAAGTAGTTCTGACAGGTGACACAAACGGCATGCTGTTACAGCTATTTGGCCAATCAGAAGGAAGCACAGTTTATTTATAATAAATAGTGAATAAGGAGACCAATAACACAGATAATTCTCTTATGGGGGAATACTATTTTATCAATAGATTGGTGGAAAATTATTGGTATTTAAAAATGTTTTTATGACAGGGTCAACGTGTATTCATTTTTAGGCTATAGAAATTATGTCTTCATCATAATGGTCTAATGGGCACTGAAACAGCATGTGGGGAGGTCATAGGGGCTCTGGCAAGGCATGCAGGGTGCTCTGATTACATGTGGGTAGTTCAGTAGGAAATATTTAAATAATAAGAATTTACTTACCGATAATTCTATTTCTCATAGTCCGTAGTGGATGCTGGGGACTCCGAAAGGACCATGGGGAATAGCGGCTCCGCAGGAGACTGGGCACAAAGTAAAAGCTTTAGGACTAGCTGGTGTGCACTGGCTCCTCCCCCTATGACCCTCCTCCAAGCCTCAGTTAGGATACTGTGCCCGGACGAGCGTACACAATAAGGAAGGATTTTGAATCCCGGGTAAGACTCATTACCAGCCACACCAATCACACCGTACAACTTGTGATCTGAACCCAGTTAACAGCATGATAACAGAAGGAGCCTCTGAAAAGATGGCTCACAACAACAATAACCCGATTTTTGTAACAATAACTATGTACAAGTAATGCAGACAATCCGCACTTGGGATGGGCGCCCAGCATCCACTACGGACTATGAGAAATAGAATTATCGGTAAGTAAATTCTTATTTTCTCTGACGTCCTAGTGGATGCTGGGGACTCCGTAAGGACCATGGGGATTATACCAAAGCTCCCAAACGGGCGGGAGAGTGCGGATGACTCTGCAGCACCAAATGAGAGAACTCCAGGTCCTCCTCAGCCAGGGTATCAAATTTGTAGAATTTTACAAACGTATTTGCTCCTGACCAAGTAGCTGCTCGGCAAAGTTGTAAAGCCGAGACCCCTCGGGCAGCCGCCCAAGATGAGCCCACCTTCCTTGTGGAATGGGCTTTTACAGATTTTGGCTGTGGCAGGCCTGCCACAGAATGTGCAAGCTGAATTGTACTACAAATCCAACGAGCAATAGTCTGCTTAGAAGCAGGAGCACCCAGCTTGTTGGGTGCATACAGAATAAACAACGAGTCAGATTTTCTGACTCCAGCCGTCCTGGAAACCTATATTTCCAGGGCTCTGACAACGTCTAGCAACTTGGAGTCCTCCAAGTCCCTAGTAGCCGCAGGCACCACAATAGGTTGATTCAGGTGAAACGCTGAAAACCACCTTAGGGAGAAACTGAGGACGAGTCCTCAATTCCGCCCTGTCCGAATGGAAAATCAGATGAGGGCTTTTACAGGATAAAGCCGCCAATTCTGACACGCACCTGGCCCAGGCCAGGGCCAACAGCATGACCACTTTCCATGTGAGATATTTTAACTCCACATATTTAAGTGGTTCAAACCAATGTGACTTTTGGAACCCAAAAACTACATTTAGATCCCAAGGTGCCACTGGAGGCACAAAAAGAGGCTGTATATACAGTACCCCTTTCACAAACGTCTGAACTTCAGGGACTGAAGCTAGTTCTTTTTGGAAGAAAATTGACAGGGCCGAAATTTGAACCTTAATGGACCCCCATTTCAGGCCCATAGACACTCCTGTTTGCAGGAAATGTAGGAATCGACCTAGTTGAAAATTCCTCCGTCGGGGCCTTACTGGCCTCGCACCACGCAACATATTTTCGCCAAATGCGGTGATAATGTTTTGCGGTTATATCTTTCCTGGCTTTGATCAGGATAGGAATGACTTCATCCGGAATGCCTTTCTCCTTCAGGATCCGGCGTTCAACCGCCATGCCGTCAAACGCAGCCGCGATAAGTCTTGGAACAGACAGGGTCCTTGCTGGAGCAGGTCCCTTCTTAGAGGTAGAGGCCACGGATCCTCCGTGAGCATCTCTTGAAGTTCCGGTTACCAAGTCCTTCTTGGCCAATCCGGAGCCACGAATATAGTGCTTACTCCTCTCCATCTTATAATTCTCAGTACCTTGGGTATGAGAGGCAGAGGAGGGAACACATACACTGACTGGTACACCCACTGTGTTACCAGAGCGTCTACAGCTATTGCCTGAGGGTCTCTTGACCTGGCGCAATACTTGTCGAGTTTTATAAACATGTGGAAGACTTCTGGGTGAAGTCCCCACTCTCCCGGGTGGAGGTCGTGTCTGCTGAGGAAGTCTGCTTCCCAGTTGTCCACTCCCGGAATGAATACTGCTGACAGTGCTATCACATGATTTTCCGCCCAGCGAAGAATCCTTGCAGCTTCTGCCATTGCCCTCCTGCTTCTTGTGTCACCCTGTCTGTTTACGTGGGTGACTGCCGTGATGTTGTCCCAATGGATCAACTCCGGGTGACCTTGAAGCAGAGGTCTTGCTGAGCTTAGAGCATTGTAAATGGCCCTTAGCTTCAGGATATTTATGTCCGTGGTCACCAGGACCCAGTCCTGAATGTGCGGCCCTCTAGAAGATGAGCACTCTGCAACCACCACAGGAGAGACACCCTTGTGCTTGGTGACAGGGTTATCCGCTGATGCATCTGAAGACGCGACCCGGACCATTTGTCCAGCAGGTCCCACTGGAAAGTTCTTGCGTGGAATCTGCCGAATGAGATTGCTTCGTAGGAAGCCACCATTTTTCCCAGAACCATTTCATTGATGTACTGAGACTTGGCTCGGTTATAGAAGGTTCCCGACTAGCTCGGATAACTCCCTGACTTTCTCCTCCGGGAGAAACACCTTTTTCTGGACTGTGTCCAGGATCATCCCTAGGAACAGAAGACGAGTCGTCGGAATCAGCTGCGATTTTGGAATATTGAGAATCCCATCGCGCTGCCGCAACACTACCTGAGATAGTGCTACACCGACCTCCAACTGTTCCCTGGATCTTACCCTTATCAGGGAATCGTCCAAGTAAGAGATAACTAAAATTCCCTTCCTTCGAAGGAGTATCATCATTTCGGCCATTACCTTGGTAAAGACCCGGGGTGCCGTGGACCATCCATACGGCAGCGTCTGAAACTGATAGTGACAGTTCTGTACCATAAACCTGAGGTACCCTTGGTGAGAAGGGTAAATTGGGACATGAAGGTAAGCATCCTTGATGTCCCGAGACATCATGTAGTCCCCTTCTTCCAGGTTCGCAATCACTGCTCTGAGTGACTCAATCTTGAATTTGAACCTCCGTATGTAAGTGTTCAAGATTTTAGATTTAGAATCGGTCTCACCGAGCCGTCCGGCTTCGGTACCACAACAGTGTGGAATAATACCCCGTTCCCTGTTGCAGGAGGGGTACCTTGATTATCACCTGCTGGGAATACAGCTTGTGAATGGCTTCCAAAACTGCCTCCCTGTCAGAAGGAGACATCGGTAAAGCCGACTTTAGGAAACGGCGAGGGGGAGACGTCTCGAATTCCAATTTGTACCCCTGAGATATCACCTGAAGGATTCAGGGGTCTACTTGCGAGTGAGCCCACTGCGCGCTGAAATTCATTGAGACGGGCCCCCACCGTGCCTGATTCTGCTTGTAAAGCCCCAGCGTCATACTGAGGGCTTGGCAGCGGCGGGAGAGGGCTTCTGTTCCTGGGAACTGGCTGATTTCTGCAGCCTTTTTCCTCTCCCTCTGTCACGGGGCAGAAATGAGGAACCTTTTGCCCGCTTGCCCACGAAAAGACTGCGCCTGATAAGACGGCGTCTTCTTATGTTGAGAGGCGACCTGGGGTACAAACGTGGATTTCCCAGCTGTTGCCGTGGCCACCAGGTCTGAAAGACCGACCCCAAATAACTCCCTTAATAAGGCAATACTTCCAAATGCCGTTTGGAATCCGCATCACCTGACCACTGTCGTGTCCATAACCCTCTACTGGCAGAAATGGACAACGCACTTAGACTTGATGCCAGTCGGCAAATATTCCGCTGTGCATCACGCATATATAGAAATGCATCTTTTAAATGCTCTATAGGCAATAATATACTGTCCCTATCTAGGGTATCAATATTTTCAGTCAGGGAATCCGACCACGCCAACCCAGCACTGCACATCCAGGCTGAGGCGATTGCTGGTCGCAGTATAACACCAGTATGTGTGTAAATACATTTTAGGATACCCTCCTGCTTTCTATCAGCAGGATCCTTAAGGGCGGCCATCTCAGGAGAGGGTAGAGCCCTTGTTCTTACAAGCGTGTGAGCGCTTTATCCACCCTAGGGGGTGTTTCCCAACGCACCCTAACCTCTGGCGGGAAAGGATATAATGCCAATAACATTTTAGCAATTATCAGTTGTTATCGGGGGAAACCCACGCATCATCACACACCTCATTTAATTTCTCAGATTCAGGAAAACTACAGGTAGTTTTTCCTCACCGAACATAATACCCCTTTTTGGTGGTACTCGTATTATCAGAAATGTGTAAAACATTTTTCATTGCCTCAATCATGTAACGTGTGGCCCTACTGGAAGTCACATTTGTCTCTTCACCGTCGACACTGGAGTCAGTATCCGTGTCGGCGTCTATATCTGCCATCTGAGGTAACGGGCGCTTTAGAGCCCCTGACGGCCTATGAGACGTCTGGACAGGCACAAGCTGAGTAGCCGGCTGTCTCATGTCAACCACTGTCTTTTATACAGAGCTGACACTGTCACGTAATTCCTTCCAACAGTTCATCCACTCAGGTGTCGACCCCCTAGGGGGTGAAATCACTATTACAGGCAAACTGCTCCGTCTCCACATCATTTTTCTCCTCATACATGTCGACACAAACGTACCGACACACAGCACACACACAGGGAATGCTCTGATAGAGGACAGGACCCCACTAGCCCTTTGGGGAGACAGAGGGAGAGTTTGCCAGCACACACCAGAGCGCTATATATATATATATACACAGGGATAACCTTATATAAGTGTTTTTCCCCTTATAGCTGCTGTATTTTTAATACTGCGCGTAATTAGTGCCCCCCTCTCTTTTTTTAACCCTTTCTGTAGTGTAGTGACTGCAGGGGAGAGCCAGGGAGCTTCCCTCCAACGGAGCTGTGAGGGAAAATGGCGCCAGTGTGCTGAGATAAGGCCGCCGAGAAGGGGGCGGAGCCTATCTCCCGTTTTTCTGTGTATTCTGGCAGGGGTTAAATTCATCCATATAGCCCAGGAGCTATATGTGATGCATTTTTTTGCCATCCAAGGTGTTTTTATTGCGTCTCAGGGCGCCCCCCCCCAGCGCCCTGCACCCTCAGTGACCGGAGTGTGAAGTGTGCTGAGAGCAATGGCGCACAGCTGCAGTGCTGTGCGCTACCTTGTTGAAGACAGGACGTCTCCTGCCGCCGATTTTCCGGACCTCTTCTGTCTTCTGGCTCTGTAAGGGGGCCGGCGGCGCGGCTCTGGGACCTATCAATGGCTGGGCCTGTGATCGGTCCCTCTGGAGCTAATGTCCAGTAGCCTAAGAAGCCCAATCCACTCTGCACGCAGGTGAGTTCGCTTCTTCTCCCCTTAGTCCCTCGATGCAGTGAGCCTGTTGCCAGCAGGTCTCACTGAACCTAAAAAACCTAAAACTAAACTTTTCACTAAGCAGCTCAGGAGAGCCACCTAGTGTGCACACTTCTCGTTCGGGCACAAAAATCTAACTGAGGCTTGGAGGAGGGTCATAGGGGGAGGAGCCAGTGCACACCAGGTAGTTCTAAAGCTTTACTTTTGTGCCCAGTCTCCTGCGGAGCCGCTATTCCCCATGGTCCTTACGGAGTCCCCAGCATCCACTAGGACGTCAGAGAAATATATATATATATATATATATATATATATATATATATATATATATATATATATATATATATACACACACACACACACACACACACACACACACATACATACATACATACATACATACATACATACACACACAATTGGACAAGCCCTTCTAAACAGAACATTCTTTCCCTTCCCTCCTGGATGGGAAAGTGGCAAGTCGGTACTTAGTTTTAGGTAACAGGGGATTCATTGTGGACTACTTGCTATACAGGGGTGGTGTGCATTACATATGTTAAGAAAGGGATGCCTGAAGACATATAACAAGTACTATAAAAGGTATAAGTAGTATTTTGACGCACTCTCATCAATCAGATCATTTTTAGTGAGGTAACAGGGACATAAGATCATACCTCTGTGGGGCTCTGTCCAGCACCAGGTGTCAGGTCTTCTACATCCTCAGTTTTGTCTAGCGGGCCCTCCTCCGGCGGCACCTCATTCGTGTGTACAGTCTCACCCTTCCTCTTCTGCGTCTTTTTCTGTGCCTTTGAGCTTTCCCCTTTTGTTTTGCGCTGTCTGAAATGAGCAAGCTGCACAGGAAAGTATAAGAAAGATACAAGGACAGGTAGGTGAGGAACAGGTAACATGGCCATAAAACTGGGACAGTCATGGCTTGTAAGAAAACATGGGTGCATGGATGCAAAAGAAGAACAATGGTGTCAAATTCATTGGTGCAAAAAAAATTCTCATAAAAATAACCACGTTCAGCTGGCTGGGGTAGATGGAAAGTAATGGTTTCCATAAACAAGCATTCTTCAAAGAAGTAGATATTACAAACAAAACAACCCAAACTAATAAACAGAACAGGTTGGTGAACAGAGAAGTAAAATAGAAAAACTCAAGTGTCGCACAAGGAAACAACATGCATCTAGGCTACTACAGCTAAGAAATAAGCAGCTTGAAGAAGATTAGGGATTTAAATGTACACCTGTTTAAATATGACACAGCTAAGAGGCACTTGTGCTGTAAAAGCACCACTTCAGCCCACAAACCAAACAAACGCAATAATCAATGTTTTGGAAGATTTCATCAACCACACAAACAATATGAATAAAACATTGTAACAGAGCTATGGATACCTCTTGGTGCCATGTAAATAAAGGAAAAAGGGAGATTCATGGTAGACTTACCATGATTAAATCTTTCTGCGAGGTACACTGGGTTCCACGGGGAATAGATAGGGGTGTAGAGTTGGATCTTGATCGGAGGCACCAACAGGCTAAAGCTTTGACTGTTCCCAGGATGCATTGCATGGCCTCCTCTATAACCCCGCCTCCGGACACTAGAGCTCAGTATCGTTAACCAGTCCAATGCAGTAGCAGGTAAAAGACGGCAGATGTTGGTCACATATAACCACATTCTCACAACAGGAGAAGGGACCAGCAGCTAATGCCATACAAACCCAAAGAAGCTAAGTGCGTCAGGGTGGGCGCCCTGTGGAATCCAGTGTACCTCGCAGAAAGAGCTTTAACCATGGTAAGTCTACCATAAATCACCTTTTCTGCAGCGGGGTACACTGAGATTCCACAGGGAATACATCGGGGATGTCCTAAAGCAGTTCCTCAAGGGAGGGGACACACCTTAGCTGGTTTGAGAACCCGGCATCCAAAGGAAGCATCCTGGGAGGCGGAAGTATCGAAGGCATAGAACCTAATGAACGTGTTCACTGAGGACCACGTAGCCGCCTTTCACAATTGTTCTGCGGACGCGCCATGGCGGACCGCCCAAGAAGGTAAAACAGACCAATTAGAATGGGCCTTAACAGCTGCAGGAACCGGGAGCCCGGCCTGCGCATAAGCTTGTGCAATCACCATTCTAATCCATCTGGCTAAGGTTTGCTTGTCCGCAGGCCAGCCACGTTTGTGAAAACCAAAAAAGTACAAAAAGGGTATCTTACCTCCTGATAGAGGCAGTCCTTTCCACGTATATACGGAAAGCCCGTACCACACCCAAAGACCGCTCTTTGGAGGACAAGTCAGAAGAGATAAAGGCCGGAACCACAATCTCTTGGTTAAGGTGAAAAGACGACAACACCTTAAGCAAATAACCTGGGCGAGTTCTAAGAACCGCCCGGTCACGGTGAAATATCAGAAAGGGAGGACGGCAGGACAATGCGCCTAAGTCCGAAACCCTTCTAGCAGAGGCAATAGCCAGCAAAAAGAGGACATTGGCAGTGAGCCATTTAAGGTCCACCATCTCAAGAGGTTCAAAAGGAGACTCTTGCAGGGCATTCAGGACAACAGACAAATCCCATGGAGCCACAGGAGGGACATAGGAAGGTTGAATTTGCAATTCTCCCTGAGTGAATGTATGAACGTCAGGAATAGAAGCAATTTTCCACTGAAACCACATCGACAATGCAGATATATGAACCTTGAAGGAGGCCAGACAAAGGCCTAAGTCCAGGTCTTTTTGCAAAAAAAACAAAAAAAATAAAACACACACACACACACACACACACACACACACACACACACACAAAAAAAACCCAGAAGCCTGGAACTACTAAAAACTTGTACGCATTGTAATTCTTAGCAGCACACCAGGTGAAGTAAGAATTCCAGACCCTATAATAAATCCGTGCAGAAGCCGGTTTGTGGGCCTTTAGCATAATTTGGATAACCGCTTCGTAAAATCCTTTGGATCTCAGGAGTGAAGCTTCAAGAGACACACCGTCAAAGCCAGTCTGGCCAGGTCTGGGTAGACACAAGGGCCCTGAACGAGAAGGTCTGGGCGTTGAGGAAGTAGAAGATGACGCTCTATCGAGAGACCCTGTAGGTCTGAGAACCAATGCTGTCTGGGCCACGCTGGAGCGATTAGAAGTAGTATTCCTCCTTCTTGCTTGAACTTCCTTATCACCCTGGGCAGAAGCGACACCAGAGGGAACACGTACGGCAGCCGAAAGTTCCATGGAACTGCCAGTGCGTCCACGAACGCTGCTTGAGAATCCCTTGTCCTTGATCCGAAGACCAGAACCTTGTGATTGTGTCGAGACGCCATCAGGTCTACATCTGGTAGCCCCACTTGTCCACTAGGAGTTGAAAGACTTCCTGATGAAGACTCAACTCTTCCTGACGACTGAGGAAATCAACTTCCCAGTTGAGGACCCCCAGAATGAACACTGCCGATATTGCTGGCAGATGGCGTTCTGCCCAACTAAAGTTTTTTGACACTTCCAACATTGCCATGCGGCTTCGAGTCCCACTTTGATGATTTATGTATGCCACCGCGGTGGCGTTGTCCGATTGTACTCTAACAGGCCTGTTCTGTATCAGAGGCAGGGCAAGAGTCAAAGCATCGAACACTGCCCGCAATTCCAGATTGTTTATCGGGAGGAGAGAATCCTACTTGGTCCACCGACCCTGAAGAGTGTGTTGCTCCAGCACCGCTCCCCAAACCCGCATACTAGCGTCCGTAGTCAGTAGGACCCAGTTGGGGATCCAGAAAGGAAGACCCTTGCTCAACTGTTGGTCCTGTATCCACCAGCTCAGTGACAGATGAACCTACGGAGTCAAGGAGATCATTTGACACCTGATCCGATGAGGCAGGCCGTCCCACTTGGAAAGGATTAACCTCTGCAGAGGACGGGAATTAAATGGAGCGTACTCCACCATGTCGAAAGCCGACACCATGAGGTCTAGTACTTGCATCGCCGAGTTTATCGACACTCCTGGGCGAGAGAGGAAGTATCTGATCCTGTCCTAAAGTTTCAGGACTTTCTCCGAAGACAATAACAGTCTTTGGCTGCGCGTGTCCAGCAGTGTCCATGCTCCGAGCAGGGAACAGGGAGGATTTTTTCCAGTTGATGAGCCACCCGTGGGCTTGTAGGAATTGGACTGTCAGATCCAGATGACTGAGGAGAACATCTCGGGAGTTCGCCAGGATCAGCAAGTCATCCAGATACGGCAGGTTCCTGATTCCATGACGATGGAGATGAGCCATCATCACGGCCATTACCTTGGTGAAGATCCGAGGGCCCGTGGTCAATCCAAATGGCAAGGCCTGGAATTCGTTAATGTAGGTTGCCATTAGCAAACTGCAGATACTGCTGATGCGACATGGCAATAGGAATATGCAGGTAAGCATCCTGTATGCCCAGGGATACCATGCAGTCTTCAGGTTCCATGGCCAGTACAATACAGCGCAGAGTTTCCATACGGAATTTGGGGACACTCACAAATTTGTTTAATGATTTGAGGTTGAGTATAGGCCGGAAAGACCCATTTGGTTTCGGTACTAGAAACAAGGTCGAACAGTATACTCCGCCTCTATAGATATAACAATGCACAGTAGATACTGGATGTACATCTCAGAATACTTATACTAAATATCCATGTAGAAGTACACTTGTTTTTAATCAACACTGTCTAAAATCACATGTAGAATACTTAAGTGACTAAATGCAGTGCTGATAAGGCAGGCGGATTTACAGAGGAGGCAATGCTGTAGTCCTGTAGATCAGCCCAGCTACTTGTATAAAAATGGCGAAAAAATCTCTGTCAGGGAGTGAGGGAGAGTGAAATGCATCTCCAGGGCGGGAACACTAGCAGTAGGTGGTGCCCGGAGCTGGGGGAGGGGCTACAGGTCAGCGCCTTATCCCCTATGATGGTTCTCACCACCGGGTACTGTGGAGCCTATGTGAAACGGATTTATTAAAATCCGACCTGTGCTCCATGCCCTGGTGGATATAATAAGAATTTACTTACCGATAATTCTATTTCTCGGAGTCCGTAGTGGATGCTGGGGTTCCTGAAAGGACCATGGGGAATAGCGGCTCCGCAGGAGACAGGGCACAAAAGTTAAGCTTTAGGATCAGGTGGTGTGCACTGGCTCCTCCCCCTATGACCCTCCTCCAAGCCTCAGTTAGGATACTGTGCCCGGACGAGCGTACATAATAAGGAAGGATTTTGAATCCCGGGTAAGACTCATACCAGCCACACCAATCACACTGTACAACCTGTGATCTGAACCCAGTTAACAGTATGAAAACAGAGGAGCCTCTGAAAGATGGCTCACTACAACAATAACCCGATTTAGTTAACAATAACTATGTACAAGTATTGCAGATAATCCGCACTTGGGATGGGCGCCCAGCATCCACTACGGACTCCGAGAAATAGAATTATCGGTAAGTAAATTCTTATTTTCTCTATCGTCCTAGTGGATGCTGGGGTTCCTGAAAGGACCATGGGGATTATACCAAAGCTCCCAAACGGGCGGGAGAGTGCGGATGACTCTGCAGCACCGAATGAGAGAACTCCAGGTCCTCCTTAGCCAGGGTATCAAATTTGTAGGATTTTACAAACGTGTTCTCCCCCGACCACGTAGCCGCTCGGCAAAGTTGTAAAGCCGAGACCCCTCGGGCAGCCGCCCAAGATGAGCCCACCTTCCTTGTGGAATGGGCATTTACATATTTTTGGCTGTGGCAAGCCTGCCACAGAATGTGCAAGCTGAATTGTACTACAAATCCAACGAGCAATAGTCTGCTTAAAAGCAGGGGCACCCAGCTTGTTGGGTGCATACAGGATAAAACAGCAAGTCAGATTTCCTGACTCCAGCCGACCTGGAAAACTATATTTTCAGGGCCCTGACAACATCCAGCAACTTGGAGTCCTCCAAGTCCCTAGTAGCCGCAGGTACCACAATAAGCTGGTTCAGGTGCAACGCTGACACCACCTTAGGGATAAACTGGGGACGAGTCCGCAGCTTTGCTCTGTCCGAATGGACAATCAGATATGGCTTTGTGAGACAAAGCCGCCAATTTTGACACTCGCCTGGCCGAGGCCAGGGCCAACATCATGGTCACTTTCCATGTGAGATATATCAAATCCACAGATTTGAGTGGTTTAAACCAATGTGATTTTTGGAATCCCCAAAACTACGTTGAGATCCCCCAGTGCCACTGGAGCCATCAAAAGGGGTTGTATATGCAGTACTCCCTTAACAAACTTCTGGACTTCAGGAACTGAAGCCAATTCTTTCTGGAAGAAAATCGACAGGCCGAAATTTGAACCTTAATGGACCCCAATTTGAGGCCCATAGACACTCCTGTTTGCAGGAAATATAGGAATTAACCTAGTTGAAATTCTTCCGTGGAGCCTTCCTGGCCTCACACCATGGAACATATTTTCACCTAAACTGTGATAATGTTGTGCGGTCACCTCCTTCCTGGCTCTGACCAGGGTAGGAATGACCTCTTCCGGAATGCCTTTTTCCCTTAGGATCCGGCGTTCACCCGCCCCTGCGTCAACGCAGCTGCGGTAAGTCTTGGAACAGACATGATTCTTGCTGAATCAAGACCCTTCTTATCTCTTGAAGTTCCGGTTACCAAGTCCTTCTTGGCCAAACCGGAGCCACGAGTATAATTCTTACTCCTCTCCTTCCTATAATTCTCAATACCCTGGGTATGAGAGGCAGAGGAGGGAACACATACCCGACTGGTACACCCACGGTGTTACCAGAGCGACCCAGCTATTGCCTGAGGGTCTCTTGACCTGGCGTTTCAGGTGAGACGCCATCTTATGACCACCTTTGGTCTTTCCCAACGGTTTACAATCATGTGGAAACTTCCAGATGAAGTTCCCACTTTTCCGAGTGGAATTCATTCCTGCTGAGGAAATTCAGTTTTCCACTCCCGGAATGAACACTGCCGACAGTGTTATCACATGATTTTTCGCTCAGCGAAAAGTTCTTGCTGTCATTGCCCTCCTGCTTCTTGTGCCGCCCCGTCTGTTTACGTGGGCGACTGCCATGATGATGTCCGACCAGATCAGCACCGACTGACTTTGAAGCAGAGGTCTTCCTAGGCTCAGAGCATTGTAAATTGCTCTTAGCTCCAGTATATTCATGTGGAGAAAAAGTCTCCAGACTTGACCACACTCCTTGGAAATTTCTTCCCTGTGTGACTGCTTCCCAGCCTCTCAGGCTGGCATCCGTGGTCACCAGAACACAGTCCTGAATGCTGAATGTGCTGTCCTCTAGAAGATGAGCACTCTGCAGCCCCCACAGAAGAGACACCCTTGTCCTTGGAGACAGGATTATCTGCTGATGCATCCGAAGATGCGATCCGGACCATTCGTCCAGCAAATCCCCCTGAAAAATTTTTGCGTGAGATCTGCCGAATGGAATTGCTTCGTAAGAAGCCACCATTTTTCCCAGGACTCCTGTGCATTGATGCACTGATACTTGGCCTGGTTTTAGGAGGTTTCTGACTAGTTCGGATAACTCCCTGGCTTTCTCCTCCAGGAGAAACACCTTTTTCTGGACTATGCCCAGAATCATTCCTAGGAACAGCAGACGTATCGTCGGAAAAACGCTGCGATTTTTGGAATATTTAGAATCCACTCGTGCTGTCGTAGAACTACTTTAGATAGTGCTATTCCGACCTCCAACTGTTCTCTGGACCTTTCCCTTTTCAGGATATCGTCCAAGTAAGGGATAATTAAGATGCCCTTTTCTTTTGAAGAGAGTCATCTTTTCGGCCATTACCTTGGTAAAGGCCCGGGGTGCCGTGGATAATTCAACGGCAGCGTCAGAAACTGATATTGACAGTTCTGTACCACGAACCATAGGTACCCTTGTTGAGAAGGGCAAATTTGGACATGTAGGTAATCCTTGATGTCCAGGGACACCATATAGTCCCCTTTTTTCCGGTTCGCTATCACTGTTCTGAGTGACTCCATCTTGATTTGAACCTTTGTATGTAAGTGTTCAAAGATTTCAGATTTAGAATATGTCTCACCAAGCCGTCTGGCTTCAGTACCACAATATAGTGTGGAAGACTAATACCCTTTTCCTTGATTGTAGGAGGGGTACTTTGATTATCACCTGCTGGAAATACAGCTTGTAAATTTTTTCCCAATACTGCCTCCCTGTCGGAGGGAGCCTTTGGTAAAGCAGACTTCAGGAACCTGCGAGGAAAAAAATGTCTCGAATCTCCAAACTGTACCCCTGGGATAATACTTTGTACGATCTAGGGGTCAACTTGCGAGTGATCCCACTGCACGCTGAGACTCTTGAGACGACCCCCCACCTCACCTGAGTCAGCTTGCACGGCCCCAGCGTCCTGCTGAGGACTTGGCAGACTCGGTGGAGGGCTTCTGTTCCTGGAAAGGGGCTGCCTTCTGCAGTCTACTTCCCTTTCCTCTATGTCTGGGCAGATATGACTGGCCTTTTGCCCGCATGCCCTTATGGGAACGGAAGGATTGAGGCTGAAAAGACAGTGTCTTTTTCTGCTGAGATGTGACTTGGGGTAAAAAGGTTGGATTTCCCAGCTGTTGCCGTGGCCCCCAGGTCCGATGGACCGACCCCAAGTACCTCCTCTCCTTTATACGACCATACTTTCATGTGCCGTATGGGATCTGCATCACCTGACCACTGTCGTGTCCATAACATCTTCTGACAGATATGGACAACGCACTTATCTTGATGCCAGAGTGCAAATATCCCTCTGTGCATCTCGTATGTATATATATATATATATATATATATATATATATATATATATATATATATATATATATATATATATATATATATATATATATATATTTAATTACCGATAAATCTATTTCTCGTAGTCCGTAGTGGATGCTGGGACTCCGTAAGGACCATGGGGATAGCGGCTCCGCAGGAGACAGGGCACAAAATAAAAGCTTAAGGATCAGGTGGTGTGCACTGGCTCCTCCCCCTATGACCCTCCTCCAAGCCTCAGTTAGGATACTGTGCCCGGACGAGCGTACATAATAAGGAAGGATATTGAATCCCGGGTAAGACTCATACCAGCCACACCAATCACACCGTACAACTTGTGATCTGAACCCAGTTAACAGTATGATAAACGCAAAGGAGCCTCTGAAAAGATGGCTCACAACAATAATAACCCGAATCTTTGTAACAATAACTATATACAAGTATTGCAGACAATCCGCACTAGGGATGGGCGCCCAGCATCCACTACGGACTACGAGAAATAGATTTATCGGTAAGTAAAATCTTATTTTCTCTGACGTCCTAGTGGATGCTGGGACTCCGTAAGGACCATGGGGATTATACCAAAGCTCCCAAACGGGCGGGAGAGTGCGGATGACTCTGCAGCACCGAATGAGAGAACTCCAGGTCCTCCTCAGCCAGGGTATCAAATTTGTAGAATTTAGCAAACGTGTTTGCCCCTGACCAAGTAGCTGCTCGGCAAAGTTGTAAAGCCGAGACCCCTCGGGCAGCCGCCCAAGATGAGCCCACTTTCCTTGTGGAATGGGCTTTTACTGATCCTGCCACAGAATGTGCAAGCTGAATTGTACTACAAATCCAACGAGCAATCGTCTGCTTAGAAGCAGGAGCACCCAGCTTGTTGGGTGCATACAGGATAAACAGCGAGTCAGATTTTCTGACTCTAGCCGTCCTGGAAACATATATTTTCAAGGCCCTGACAACGTCAAGCAACTTAGAGTCCTCTAAGTCCCTGGTAGCCGCAGGTACCACAATAGGTTGGTTCATGTGAAATGCAGAAACCACCTTAGGTAGAAATTGAGGACGAGTCCTCAATTCCGCCCTGTCAGAATGAAAAATTAAGTAAGGGCTTTTATATGATAAAGCCGCCAATTCTGACACACGCCTGGCTGAAGCCAAGGCTAACAGCATCGACACCTTCCATGTGAGATATTTTAAGTCCACAGTGGAAAGTGGTTCAAACCAATGTGACTTTAGAAAACTCAACACCACATTGAGATCCCAAGGTGCCACTGGAGGCACAAAAGGAGGCTGTATGTGCAGCACCCCTTTTACAAATGTCTGAACTTCAGGTACTGAAGCCAGTTCTTTCTGGAAGAAAATCGACAGGGCCGAAATTTGAACCTTAATGGACCCTAATTTTAGGCCCATAGACAGTCCTGTTTGCAGGAAATGAAGGAAACGACCCAGTTGAAATTCCTCTGTAGGGGCCTTCTTGGCCTCACACCACGCAACATATTTACGCCAAATACGGTGATAATGTTTTGCGGTTACGTCCTTCCTGGCTTTGACCAGAGTAGGGATGACTTCTTCTGGAATGCCTTTTTCCCTCAGGATCCGGCGTTCAACCGCCATGCCGTCAAACGCAGCCGCGGTAAGTCCTGGAACAGACAAGGCCCCTGCAGTAGCAGGTCCTTTCTTAGAGGTAGAGGCCACGGTTCGTCCGTGAGCATCTCTTGAAGTTCCGGGTACCAAGTCCGTCTTGGCCAATCCGGAACCACGAGTATAGTTCTTACTCCTCTCCTTCTTATGATTCTCAGTACTTTTGGTATGAGAGGCAGAGGAGGGAACACATACACTGACTGGTACACCCACGGCGTTACCAGAGCGTCCACTGCTATTGCCTGAGGGTCCCTTGACCTGGCGCAATATCTGTCCAGTTTTTTGTTTAGACGTGACGCCATCATGTCCACCTTTGGTTTTTCCCAACGGTTTACAATCAGGTGGAAGACTTCTGGGTGAAGTCCCCACTCTCCCGGGTGAAGGTCGTGTCTGCTGAGGAAGTCTGCTTCCCAGTTGTCCACTCCCGGAATGAATACTGCTGACAGTGCTATCACATGATTTTCCGCCCAGCGAAGAATCCTTGCAGCTTCTGCCATTGCCCTCCTGCTTCTCGTGCCGCCCTGTCTGTTTACGTGGGCGACTGACGTGATGTTGTCCGATTGGATCAACACCGCCTGACCCTGAAGCAGAGGTTTTGCTTGACTTAGGGCATTGTAAATGGCCCTTAGTTCCAGAATGTTTATATGAAGAGACGTTTCCAAGCTTGACCACAGGCCCTGGAAATTCCTTCCCTGTGTGACTGCTCCCCAGCCTCTCAGGCTGGCATCCGTGGTTACCAGGATCCAATCCTGAATGCCAAATCTGCGGCCCTCTAGTAGATGAGCACTCTGCAGCCACCACAGGAGAGACACCCTTGTCCTTGGCGACAGGGTTATCCGCTGATGCATCTGCAGATGCGATCCGGACCATTTGTCCAGTAGATCCCACTGAAATGTTCTTGCATGGAATCTTCCGAATGGAATCGCTTCGTAAGAAGCCACCATTTTCCCCAGGACCCTCGTGCACTGATGCACTGAGACCTGTCCTGGTTTTAGGAGGTTCCTGACTAGCTCGGATAACTCCCTGGCCTTCTCCTCCGGGAGAAACACCTTCTTCTGGACTGTGTCCAGAATCATTCCTAGGAACAGTAGACGTGTCGTTGGAATCAGCTGCGATTTTGGAATATTTAGAATCCACCCGTGCTGACGTAACACTACCTGAGATAGTGCTACTCCGACTTCTAACTGTTCCCTGGATCTTGCCCTTATCAGGAGATCGTCCAAGTAAGGGATAATTAAAATGCCTTTTCTTCGTAGAAGAATCATCATTTCGGCCATTACCTTGGTAAAGACCCGAGGTGCCGTGGACAATCCAAACGGCAGCGTCTGAAACTGATAATGACAGTTTTGTACTACAAACCTGAGGTACCCTTGGTGAGAAGGGTATATCGGGACGTGGAGATAAGCATCTTTGATGTCCAGAGACACCATATAGTCCCCTTCTTCCAGGTTTGCTATCACTGCTCTGAGTGACTCCATCTTGAATTTGAACCTTTTTATGTAAGTGTTCAAAGGATTTCAGATTTAAAATTGGTCTCACCGAGCCGTCCGGCTTCGGTACCACAAACAGCGTGGAATAATACCCCTTTCCTTGTTGCAGGAGGGGTACCTTGATCATCACCTGCTGGGAATACAGCTTGTGAATGGCTTCCAAAACTGCCTCCCTGTCGGAGGGAGACTTTGGTAAAGCAGACTTCAGGAAACGACGAGGGGGAAACGCCTCGAATTCCAGTTTGTACCCCTGCGATACTACCTGTAGAATCCAGGGATCCACTTGCGAGTGAGCCCACTGCGCGTTGAAATTCTTGAGACGGGCCCCCACCATATCTGAGTCTGCTTGTAAAGCCCCAGCGTCATGCTGAAGACTTGGCAGAAGCAGGGGAGGGCTTCTGCTCCTGTGAAGCGGCTGCATGGTGCAGTCTTGTTCCTCTTCCTCTGCCCCGGGGCAGAAAAGAGTGGCCTTTTGCTCGCTTGTACTTATGGGAACGAAAGGACTGAGTTTGAAAAGACGGTGTCTTTTTCTGCTGATGTGGAGTGACCTGGGGTAAAAAGGTGGATTTTCCAGCCGTTGCCGTGGCCACCAGGTCCGATAGACCAGCCCCAAATAACTCCTCCCCTTTATACGGCAATACTTCCATGTGCCGTTTGGAATCCGCATCCCCTGACCACTGTCGCGTCCATAACGCTCTTCTGGCAGAGATGGACATAGCACTTACTCTTGATGCCAGGGTGCAAATATCCCTCTGTGCATCACGCATATATAGTAATGCATCCTTTAAATGTTCTATAGTTAACAAAATATTGTCCCTATCCAGGGTATCAATATTCTCGGTCAGGGAATCCGACCATGCGACTCCAGCACTGCACATCCAGGCTGAGGCGATTGCTGGTCGCAGTATAACACCAGTATGTGTGTATATACTTTTTAGGATATTTTCCAGCCTTCTATCAGCTGGTTCTTTTAGGGTAGCCGTATCAGGAGACCGTAACGCTACTTGTTTTGATAAACGTGTGAGCGCCTTATCTACCCTAGGGGGTGTTTCCCAACGCACCCTAACCTCTGGCGGGAAAGGATATAATGCTAATAATTTTTTAGAAATTAGCTGTTTTTTATCGGGGGAAACCCACGCTTTTTCACACACCTCATTTATTTCCTCTGACTCAGGAAAAAATATTGGTAGTTTTTTCTCACCCCACATAATACCCTTCTTTGTGGTACTTGTAGTGTCAGAAAGGTTCAATGCCTCTCATTGCCGTGATCATGTAACGTGTGGCCCTACTGGACATTACGTTTGTCTCGTCACCGTCGACACTAGACTCAGTATCTGTGTCAGGGTCTGTGTCGACCCACTGAGGTAACGGGCGTTTTAGCGCCCCTGACGGTGTCTGAGACGCCTGGACAGGCACTAATTGATTTGCCGGCTGTCTCATGTCGTCAACAGTTTTTTGCAAATTGCTGACATTATCACTTAATTGTTTAAATACAATCATCCAGTCAGGTGTCGACTCCCTAGGGGGTGACATCACCAACACAGGCAACTGCTCCGCCTCCACATAATTTTCCTCCTCATACATGTCGACACACGCGTACCGACACACAGCACACACACACCGGGAATGCTCTGATAGAGGACAGGACCCCACTTAGCCCTTTGGAGAGACAGAGGGAGTCTGCCAGCACACACCCAGCGCTATATATATATATATATATATATATATATATATATACACAGGGATAACCTTATATAAGTGTTATTCCCTTATAGCTGCTGTTATTATCGTTATTTGCTGCCAAAAATGCCCCCCCCTTCTCTTTTTTACCCTGATTCTGAAGCAGGACTGCAGGGGAGAGTCAGGGAGCCGTCCTTCCAGCGGAGCTGTGAGGGAAAATGGCGCTTGTGTGCTGAGGAGATAGGCTCCGCCCCTTCACGACGTCCTTATCTCCCGCTTTTTTGTGTAAAATGGCAGGGGATTAAAATACATCCATATAGCCCCGGAGCTATATGTGATGTATTCTGTTTTGCCACCTAAGGTATTCTGTTATATTGCGTCTCAGGGCGCTCCCCCCCCCAGCGCCCTGCACCCTCAGTGACCGGAGTGTGAAGTGTGCTGAGAGCAATGGCGCACAGCTGCGGTGCTGTGCGCTACCTTAGTCTGAAGACAGGATGTCTTCTGCCGCCGATTTCACCGGACCTCTTCGTCTCTTCTGGCTCTGTAAGGGGGACGGCGGCGCGGCTCCGGTGACCCATCCAGGCTGAACCTGTGATCGTCCCTCTGGAGCTAGTGTCCAGTAGCCTAAGAAACCCGATCCACTCTGCACTCAGGTGAGTCCGTTTCTTCTCCCCTTAGTCCCACGATGCAGTGAGCCTGTTGCCAGCAGGACTCACTGAAAATAAAAAAAAAACCTAACTAAACTTTTATTCTAAGCAGCTCAGGAGAGCCACCTAGATTGCACCCTTCTCGGCCGGGCACAAAAATCTAACTGGGGCTTGGAGGAGGGTCATAGGGGGAGGAGCCAGTGCACACCACCTGATCCTTAAGCTTTTATTTTGTGCCCTGTCTCCTGCGGAGCCGCTATCCCCATGGTCCTTACGGAGTCCCAGCATCCACTAGGACGTCAGAGAAATATATATTATATATATTATATATATATATATATTATATATATATATATATATATATATATATATATATATATAGACTGCATCCTATTAAATGCTCTATATCACTAAAATATTTTCAGTCAGGGAATCCGACCAAGCCAACCCAGCACTGCATTTCCAGGCTGAGACGATCGCTGGTCGCAGTATAACCACCGTATGTGTGTATATACTTTTTAGGATATTACTCCAGCTTCATATCAGCTGGCTCCTTGAGGGCGGCCGTATCTGGAGACGGTAACGCCACATGATAAGCGTGTGAGCGCCTTATCCACCCTAAGGGGTGTTTCCCAACGCGCCCTACCTTCTGGCGGGAAAAGGTATAACGCCAATATTTGCTATCGGGGTAAACCCACGCCTCATCACACACTTCATTTTATTTTATCTGATTCAGGAAAAACTACGGTAGTTTTTTCACTCCCACATAATACCCATCTTTGTGGTACTTGTAGTATCAGAAATATGTAACAACTCCTTCATTGCCCTTAACGTGTGGCCCTAATGAGGAATACGTTTGTTTATTCACCGTCGACACTGGATTCAGTGTCCGTGTCTGTGTCGACCGACTAAGGTAAACGGGCGTTTTAAACCCCTGACGGTGTTTTTGAGACGTCTGGACCGGTACTAATTGTTTGTCGGCCGTCTCATGTCGTCAACCGACCTTGCAGCGTGTTGACATTATCACGTAATTCCCTAAATAAGCCATCCATTCCGGTGTCGACTCCCTAGAGAGTGACATCACCATTACAGGCAATTGCTCCGCCTCCTCACCAACATCGTCCTCATACATGTCGACACACACGTACCGACACACAGCACACACACAGGGAATGCTCTGATAGAGGACAGGACCCACTAGCCCTTTGGAGAGACAGAGGGAGAGTTTGCCAGCACACACCAAAAACGCTATAATTATATAGGGACAACCTTATATAAGTGTTTTCCCTTATAGCATCTTTATATATATTTCTAACGCCAAATTAATGCCCCCCCTCTCTGTTTTAACCCTGTTTCTGTAGTGCAGTGCAGGGGAGAGCCTGGGAGCCTTCCCTCCAGCCTTTCTGTGAGGGAAAATGGCGCTGTGTGCTGAGGAGATAGGCCCCGCCCCTTTTTCGGTGGGCTCGTCTCCCGCTCTTCAACGGATTCTGGCAGGGGTTAAATATCTCCATATAGCCCCCGGAGGCTATATGTGAGGTATTTTTTGCCAAATAACAGGTTTCCATTGCTGCCCAGGGCGCCCCCCCCCCCAGCGCCCTGCACCCTCAGTGACTGCCGTGTGAAGTGTGCTGAGAGCAATGGCGCACAGCTGCAGTGCTGTGCGCTACCTTAAGAAGACTGAGGAGTCTTCTGCCGCCGATTCTGGACCTTCTTCTCTTTTCAGCATCTGCAAGGGGGCCGGCGGCGCGGCTCCGGTGACCCATCCAGGCTGTACCTGTGATCGTCCCTCTGGAGCTAATGTCCAGTAGCCTAAGAAGCCAATCCATCCTGCACGCAGGTGAGTTCACTTCTTCTCCCCTAAGTCCCTCGATGCAGTGATCCTGTTGCCAGCAGGACTCACTGTAAAATAAAAAACCTAAACTAAACTTTTCTAAGCAGCTCTTTAGGAGAGCCACCTAGATTGCACCCTTCTCGGCCGGGCACAAAAACCTAACTGAGGCTTGGAGGAGGGTCATAGGGGGAGGAGCCAGTGCACACCACCTGATCCTAAAGCTTAACTTTTGTGCCCTGTCTCCTGCGGAGCTGCTATTCCCCATGGTCCTTTCAGGAACCCCAGCATCCACTAGGACGATAGAGAAAGTGGGGTACCTGTGCAGTAGAGTGTCCATGCCAGCGGCGCAGTCCGTCTCCTGGTACCGCGATTTACCGGCGGGTCCCACCTGGGGGACCCCTTACCTCCTCCCTGATGTGCAGCCACGCGATCCTGGAGAGCGTCAGCGGCGGTATGCCGGTGGACCTCCGCTGCAAGTACCCGGGAACCCGACTGCGGGAGTTTGCAGCGCTGCTAGGGAGGTGATAGAGCCGCAGCACAGCATGTCATAATGGCTCTTGAAGTCTTCTAAAAAAGCTCTTTTCAGGGCTGCCTAGCGCAGCCCCCCTGTTAAGTGACCTGCTATGCAGGCGCCAACTTACAAACTGAGCTCCTGTGCATGGGCGGGGTTTAGAGGAGGCCATGCAATGCATCCTGGGAACAGTCAAAGGTTTAGCCTGTTGGTGCCTCGGATCAAGATCCAACTCTACACCCCGATGTTATTCCCTGTGGAGTCTCAGTGTACTCCGCTGCAGAAATAATGTTACACATGCTATTAAAATAACATTACATAAACAAAAAGGAGGGGTTAATATGTATTAGACACGATGCTCAGAATCTCAAGTCACCCCGATGACCCTTTGTCATAATGCATTCAAAAATGTTTTGGGTTTTTTTTGTTTGTTTTTTTGTCTGTGGGAAGAAAAACTCACAGAAACTCCACACAGATAGAATCCCTGTTCAGAACTGAACCCATGACCTCATAGTGTTGCTGCATGATCTTTGTCATGCTAGGTTTCTAAAAATTAGGGACATTTCCAGTAGGCTACAACTAAACTAAAAACTGCACTTGAGATTTGGAAACAGATCATAATTACGTACACATGCAAAATCTAAAAATTTAGATTACTAGTGTAACGCAATGACTTCTTCCGCATGGACTTTTGACGTTTCCTGGGAGAGATGATGTGCTACCGATGTATCCAAACATAACAAATATCATGGAGCAACAGATAGTTAGCACTGGAGCCTTGCAGTGCTGGGGTCATGGATTAGATTGTGACCACGGCTCTATCTGTGTGGGGTTTCTGTTGGTTTCATCCCGCAGTGCAGAAAACATCCTGGTAGTTTATCTTCTGACAAAAATGGACCCCATAGGTTCTGTATCTGGGGCAGGAGATGTTGTGAATTATTGCAAATTATCTGTAAAATGCTTGATTACATGACTGGCACTATATGAATGATATAATAAAATCATAATGCAGAAGTAATTAGGAAAAAAGGGTTAAAACCAAACAGGAATAGTTATGCTTGGCACACACCTAGTCGACTTTGCAGCAGGTTTGCAGTCGCATCGACAGAGCTGACGATTCGGGTAAGCATAAACACTTACCGCCTGGATCTGATAGTGATCGTCCAACAGTGCAAACCTGAGGTATGCCTGATGCGTCGACCAAATGGGAATGTGGAGGTAAGCATCCATGATGTCCAGCGACACCAGGAACTCCCCCTCCGTCAGTCCTGAGATGACAGCTCTCAGAGATTCCATCTTGAATTTGAACTCCCTGAGATAAGGGTTCAAAGACTTTAAGTTTAGACTAGGTCGTACCGAAGCATCCGGTTTTGGTACTACAAAAGGTTCGAATAATAACCCTTGTTCCACTGTTGAGGTGGAACTGGAACAATGACCTCTGACACCATCAATTTTCTGATGGCCTCCAGAAGAATTGTCCTGTCCGCCAGCAGAGCTGGCAAGCCTGACTTGAAGAAACAGCGAGGTGGGGGATATTGGAACTCCAGTCTGTACCCCCTGGACACTATATCCAGGACCCAGGGGTCCAGGCCAGACGACACCCAGACATGGCTGAACAGCCGGAGTCTTGCCCCCACCCAGAGGCGTAACTAGGGTAGGGCAAGCAGGGCACGTGCCCTGGGCGCCGTGACAGGCACAGCTAAGGGGGGCGCCCGCGTCGCCGTCCAGGACATCGATTCCACCCACAGCCGCCACCACTGCCTGCACGTTTCGCCGCCAAGCAATTCCCGCTGCGGTGCTCGGCGGCGTTACTGCAGCAGCTCCTAGCCTCCCTCCTTGCTAGGGCTGCTGCCAGGAGCGTGACCGAGATGCCAGCGTCACGCTCCCTGAGCTTCTGCCTGCCGCTGAGAGGTGAGGAGGGGGAAGTGGGGGGACACTAGACAGTGACACACAAAGAGACTACCCCCCCTCTTCCTATTCTAGGCCTCGCTTTGTTTATAGTATTATAGTATACCCCTCTAACCCTATTCTATGCCGCTCTTTGTTTATAGTATAGTATACCCCCCCCTTACCCCTATGCCTAAGAGAAGCATAGAATAGAGGTAGAGGGGTATACTATAAACAAAGAGAGGCATAGAATAGGGGTAGAGGGGTATACTATAATACTATAAACAAAGAGAGGCATAGAATAGGGGTAGAGGGGTATACTATAACACTATAAACAAAGAGAGGCATAGAATAGGGGGAGGGGGGGTATACTATACACCACAAAGAGGCATAGAAGGGGGGGTATACTATACACGAAGAGAGGCATAGAATAGGGGGAGGTATACAAAAAGAGAGGCATAGAATAGGGGGGGGTATACACAAAGCAGAGGCAAGTCGCCCCCGCTACTGTTGTTGCAGTCAAAAGACGTTCACATAGTTCCATAGTGCATAAATTCGGAATAAGGACAATTATAGAGGTATACAAGTCTGCCAGGGTGGTCACAACAAAAATTTCCGGTACACACAGAGATAGATAGATAGATAGATAGATAGATAGATAGATAGATAGATAGATAGATAGATAAGAATTTACTTACCGATAATTCTATTTCTCGGAGTCCGTAGTGGATGCTGGGGTTCCTGAAAGGACCATGGGGAATAGCGGCTCCGCAGGAGACAGGGCACAAAAAGTAAAGCTTTAGGATCAGGTGGTGTGCACTGGCTCCTCCCCCTATGACCCTCCTCCAAGCCTCAGTTAGGTACTGTGCCCGGACGAGCGTACACAATAAGGAAGGATTTATGAATCCCGGGTAAGACTCATACCAGCCACACCAATCACACTGTACAACCTGTGATCTGAACCCAGTTAACAGTATGATAACAGCGGAGCCTCTGAAAGGATGGCTCACAACAATAATAACCCGATTTTTGTAACTATGTACAAGTAATGCAGATAATCCGCACTTGGGATGGGCGCCCAGCATCCACTACGGACTCCGAGAAATAGAATTATCGGTAAGTAAATTCTTATTTTCTCTATCGTCCTAGTGGATGCTGGGGTTCCTGAAAGGACCATGGGGATTATACCAAAGCACCCAAACGGGCGGGAGAGTGCGGATGACTCTGCAGCACCGAATGAGAGAACTCCAGGTCCTCCTTAGCCAGGGTATCAAATTTGTAGGATTTTACAAACGTGTTTGCCCCTGACTAAATAGCCGCTCGGCAAAGTTGTAAAGCCGAGACCCCTCGGGCAGCCGCCCAAGATGAGCCCACCTTCCTTGTGGAATGGGCATTTACATATTTTGGCTGTGGCAGGCCTGCCACAGAATGTGCAAGCTGAATTGTATTACACATCCAACTAGCAAAAGTCTGCTTAAAAGCAAGAGCACCCAGTTTGTTGGGTGCATACAGGATAACAGCAAGTCAGTTTTCCTGACTCCAGCCGTCCTGGAACCTATATTTTCAGGGCCCTGACCACATCTAGCAACTTGGAGTCCTCCAAGTCCCTAGTAGGCGCAAGACACCACAATAAGCTGGTTCAGGTGAAACACTGACACCACCTTAGGGAGAGAACTGGGGACGAGTCCGCAGCTCTGCCCTGTCCGAATGGACAAACAGATATGGGCTTTTTTGAGAAAAAAAACACCAATTTGACACTCGCCTGGTCCAGGCCAGGTCCAAGAGCATGTTCACTTTTCATGTGAGATGCTTCAAATCCACAGATTTGACTGGTTTCAAACCAATGTGTTTTGAGGAATCCCAGAACTACGTTGAGATCCCACAGTGCCACTGGAGGCACAAAAGGGGGTTGTATATGCAATACTCCCTTGACAAACTTCTGGACTTCAGGAACTGAAGCCAATTCTTTCTGGAAGAAAAATCGACAGGGCCGAAATTTGAACCTTAATGGACCCCAATTTGAGGCCCATAGACACTCCTGTTTGCAAGAAATGCAGGAATCGACCGAGTTGAAATTTCTTCGTGGGGCCTTCCTGGCCTCACACCACGCAACATATTTTCGCCACATGTGGTGATAATGTTGTGCGGTCACCTCCTTTCTGGCTTTGACCAGGGTAGGAATGACCTCTTCCTGAATGCCTTTTCCCTTAGGATCCGGCGTTCCACCGCCATGCCGTCAAACGCAGCTGCGGTAAGTCTTGGAACAGACATGGTACTTGCTGAAACAAGTCCCTTCTTAGCGGCAGAGGCCATAAGTCCTCTGTGAGCATCTCTTGAAGTTCCGGGTACCAAGTCCTTCTTGGCCAATCCGGAGCCATGAGTATAGTTCTTACTCCTCTACGTCTTATAATTCTCAGTACCTTAGGTATGAAAAGCAGAGGATGGAACACATACACCGACTGGTACACCCACGGTGTTACCAGAACGTCCACAGCTATTGCCTGAGGGTCTCTTAACCTGGCGCAATACCTGTCCCGTTTTTTGTTCAGACGGGACGCCATCATGTCCACCTTTGGTAATTCCCAACGGTTTACAATTATGTGGAAAACTTCCCCATGAAGTTCCCACTCTGCCGGGTGGAGGTCGTGCCTACTGAGGAAGTCTGCTTCCCAGTTTCCATTCCCGGAATGAAACACTGCTGACAGTGCTATCACATGATTTTCCGCCCAGCGAAAAGTCCTTCCAGTTTTTGCCACTGCCCTCCTGCTTCTTGTGCCGCCCTGTCTATTTACGTGGGCGACTGCCGTGATGTTTTATCCCACTGGATCAATACCGGCTGACCTTGAAGCAGAGGTCTTGCTAAGCTTAGAGCATTATAAATTTACCTTTAGCTATATTTATGTGGAGAAAAGTCTCCAGACTTGATCACACTCCCTGGAAATTTTTTCCTTGTGTGACTGCTCCCCAGCCTCTCGGGCTGGCCTCCGTGGTCACCAACATCCAAAACTGAATGCCGAATCTGCGGCCCTCTAGAAGATGAGCACTCTGTAACCACCACAGGAGAGACACCCTTGTCCTTGGATATAGGGTTATCCGCTGATGCATCTGAAGATGCGATCCGGACCATTTGTCCAGCAGATCCCACTGAAAAGTTCTTGCATGAAATCTGCCGACTGGAATTGCTTCGAAGGAAGTCACCATTTTTTTACCATGGCCCTTGTGCAATGATGCACTGATTTTAGGAGGTTCCTGACTAGCTCGGATAACTCCCTGGGTTTCTCTTCCGGGAGAAACACCTTTTTCTGAGCTGTGTCCAGAATCATCCCTAAGCACAGGAGACTTGTTGTCGGGATCAGCTGCGATTTTGGAATATTTAGAATCCACCCCTGCTGTTGTAACAGTATCCGAGATAGTGCTACTCCGACCTCCAACTGTTCCCTGGACTTTGCCCTTATCAGGAGATCGTCCAAGTAAGGGATAATTAAGACGCCTTTTCTTCGAAGAAGAACCATCATTTCGGCCATTACCTTGGTAAAGACCCGGGGTGCCGTAGACAATCCAAACGGCAGCGTCTGAAACTGATAGTGACAGTTCTGTACCACGAACCTGAGGTACCCTTAGTGATAAGGGCAAATTTGGGACATGGCCCGGTTCGTTATCACTGCTCTGAGTGACTCCATCTTGATTTGAACCTTTGTAAGTGTTCAAATTTTTTTTTTTTTTTTTTTTTTTTTAGATTTAGAATAGGTCTCACCTAGCCTTCTGGCTTCAGTACCACAATATAGTGTGGAATAATACCCCTTTTCTTGTTGTAGGAGGGGTAATTTAATTATCACCTGCTGGGAATACAGCTCGTGAATTTTTTCCCATACTGCCTCCTTGTCGGAGGGAGACCTTGGTAAAGCAGACTTCAGGAGCCTGCGCAGGGGAAACGTCTCGACATTCCAAACTGTACCCCTGGGATACTACTTGTAGGATCCAGGGGTCCTGTACGGTCTCAGCGTCATGCTGAGAGCTTGTCAGAAGCGGTGGAACGCTTCTGTTCCTGGGAATGGGCTGCCTGCTGCAGTCTTCTTCCCTTTCCTCTATCCCTGGGCAGATATGACTCTTATAGGGACGAAAGGACTGAAGCTGAAAAGACGGTGTCTTTTTCTGCAGAGATGTGACTTAGGGTAAAAACGGTGGATTTTCCAGCAGTTGCCGTGGCCACCAGGTCCGATGGACCGACCCCAAATAACTCCTCTTCCTTTATACGGCAATACACCTTTGTGTCGTTTGGAATCTGCATCACCTGACCACTGTCGTGTCCATAAACATCTTCTGGCAGATATGGACATCGCACTTACTCTTGATGCCAGAGTGCAAATATCCCTCTGTGCATCTCGCATATATAGAAATACATCCTTTAAATGCTCTATAGTCAATAAAATACTGTCCCTGTCAAGGGTATCAATATTTTTAGTCAGGGAATCCGACCAAGCCACCCCAGCTCTGCACATCCAGGCTGAGGCGATCGCTGGTCGCAGTATAACACCAGTATGTGTGTATATACTTTTTATGATATTTTTCCAGCCTCCTGTCAGCTGGCTCCTTGAGGACGGCCCTATCTATAGACGGTACCGCCACTTGTTCTGATAAGCGTGTGAGCGCCTTATCCACCCTAAGGGGTGTTTCCCAACGCGCCCTAACTTCTGGCGGGAAAGGGTATACCGCCCATATTTTCTATCGGGGGGAACCCACGCATCATCACACACTTCATTTAATTTATCTGATTCAGGAAAAACTACGGTAGTTTTTTCACATCCCACATAATACCCTCTTTTGTGGTACTTGTAGTATCAGAAATATGTAACACCTCCTTCATTGCCCTTAACGTGTGGCCCTAATAAGGAATACGTTTGTTTATTCACCGTCGACACTGGATTCAGTGTCCCTGTCTGTGTCTGTGTCGACCGACTAAAGTAAACGGGCGTTTTAAAACCCCTGACGGTGTTTTTGAGACGTCTGGACCGGTACTAATTGTTTGTCGGCCGTCTCATGTCGTCAACCGACCTTGGCGCGTGTTGACATTATCACGTAATTCCCTAAATAAGCCATCCATTCCGGTGTCGACTCCCTAGAGAGTGACATCACCATTACAGGCAATTGCTCCGCCTCCTCACCAACATCGTCCTCATACATGTCGACACACACGTACCGACACACAGCACACACACAGGGAATGCTCTGATAGAGGACAGGACCTACTAGCCCTTTGGAGAGACAGAGGGAGAGTTTGCCAGCACACACCAAAAACGCTATAATTATATAGGGACAACCTTATATAAGTGTTTTCCCTTATAGCATCTTTTTTATATATTTCTAACGCCAAATTAGTGCCCCCCCTCTCTGTTTTAACCCTGTTTCTGTAGTGCAGTGCAGGGGAGAGCCTGGGAGCCTTCCCTCCAGCCTTTCTGTGAGGGAAAATGGCGCTGTGTGCTGAGGAGATAGGCCCCGCCCCTTTTTCGGCGGCCTCGTCTCCCGCTCTTAACGGATTCTGGCAGGGGTTAAATATCTCCATATAGCCCCCGGAGGCTATATGTGAGGTATTTTTAGCCAAAAAAGGTTTTCATTTGCCTCCCAGGGCGCCCCCCTCCCAGCGCCCTGCACCCTCAGTGACTGCCGTGTGAAGTGTGCTGAGAGGAAAATGGCGCACAGCTGCAGTGCTGTGCGCTACCTTAAGAAGACTGAGGAGTCTTCTGCCGCCGATTCTGGACCTCTTCTCGTTTCAGCATCTGCAAGGGGGCCGGCGGCGAGGCTCCGGTGACCATCCAGGCTGTACCTGTGATCGTCCCTCTGGAGCTAATGTCCAGTAGCCAAGAAGCCAATCCATCCTGCACGCAGGTGAGTTCACTTCTTCTCCCCTAAGTCCCTCGTTGCAGTGATCCTGTTGCCAGCAGGACTCACTGTAAAATAAAAAACCTAAGCTAAACTTTTCTAAGCAGCTCTTTAGGAGAGCCACCTAGATTGCACCCTTCTCGGCCGGGCACAAAAATCTAACTGAGGCTTGGAGGAGGGTCATAGGGGGAGGAGCCAGTGCACACCACCTGATCCTAAAGCTTTACTTTTTGTGCCCTGTCTCCTGCGGAGCCGCTATTCCCCATGGTCCTTTCAGGAACCCCAGCATCCACTAGGACGATAGAGAAAGATAGATAGATAGATGTGAAGTTCGGCTCAGTGTGCTACAATGTGAATTTCGGCTCATACATTGTGCTATAATGTGAATTTCGGCTCATACATTGTGCTATAATGTGAATTTCGGCTCATTCAGTGTGCTATAATGTGAATTTCGGCTCATTCAGTGTGCTATAATGTGAATTTCGGCTCATTCAGTGTGCTATAATGTGAATTTCGGCTCATTCTGTGTGCTATAATGTGAATTTCGGCTCATCCTGTGTGCTATAATGTGAATTTTGGCTCATCCTGTGTGCTATAATGTGAATTTTGGCTCGTCCTGTGTGCTATAATGTGAATTTTGGCTCATCCTGTGTGCTATAATGTGAATTTTGGCTCATCCTGTGTGCTATAATGTGAATTTTGGCTCATTCAGTGTGCTATAGGGGGTCATTCCGAGTTGATCGCTAGCTGAATTCGTTCGCTGCGTAACGATGATGCAAAAAACGGCGCAATGTGCACGCACGACGTACTTTCACAACAGCCGATGTGATTTTACACAAGGTCTAGCGAAGCTTTTCAGTCGCACTGCTGGCCGCAGAGTGACTGACAGGAAGAGGGTTTTTCTGGGTGTCAACTGACCATTTTCAGGGAGTGTTCGAAAAAACGCAGGCATGCCAGGAAAAACGCAGGCGTGGCTGACCGAACGCAGGGCGTGTTTGTGATGTCAAATCAGGAACTGAACAGTCTGAAGTGATCGCAAGCGCTGAGTAGGTCTGAAGCTACTCTGAAACTGCACAAAATTATTTTGTAGCCGCTCTGCGATCCTTTCGTTCATACTTCTGCTAAGCTGAAATACACTCCCAGTAGGAGGCGGCATAGCGTTTGCACGGCTGCTAAAAACTGCTAGCGAGCGATCAACTCGGAATACCACCATAATGTGAATTTCAGCTCATACCGTGTGCTAAAATGTGAAAGGTCTAGTTTTAAATAGTATAAGGGGTAGTATAAAGATAGTATAAGGTCTAGTACCAGTATAACCAGTACTAGATAGTATAAGGGGTCCTACTACACTGAAAGACACACACCCTTTTGAGTGACCACGCCCCCTTTTCCGGCGCGCGTAATTACACCCTTCACTTTTCTATACCCTCACTTCAAAACTTCCACTTCGACCACTGCACCTACATCTATACATACACACCCAGACATCTTTATACACAGTGACACCTATTTGTGTAGGAGATGATGATGGTGGTAAGGTGCATGTGGAATTATAAAGAATGTTCCCAGTATGACATGAAACAGCTGGCGTGTCATGTTGGCACTATGGTGGCCAATCCCAATATCGGGAGGATCCCGGGATTTAGGGCCAAAAATGGCAAGGATTCAATCCCGGGATTGGAAGCTCCAATCCCGGGGATTGAGGGATCAGCGTTGAGCGTCCACAGGACGCTCAGACGCTGCCCGGCTTCCTCCTTCCGGGTCCCCAGCGCAGCGTGAGAGGTCACACTGCGCTGTCAGCCGCTGCTGGGAGCCGCCAGCAGCGTCCAAAGTATGTTCCCCTCCCGTCCGCCCCCGGTATATGGTGAGTTATATGTGCGGGGTGGGGCGAGGGGGCGGCCACCTGGGGGCATTGTGCTGGTTATTCACAGGCTCTTGGGACAGGGGGTTTATTGGGCAGGTTAATTTGGGGTAGGGATATGAATCAAATGATGAAACATCTACGATTTACTTCTGGTCGGTCATGTTTTTGGACAGTCCACGCCTGGAAGTGTGACAAATTAGAAACAATCTCTTCTAGGACTGTGTACTGGTTTGGGACGGGCACACCTGGCGCTAGGGAGCGCGCTGGCCAGCAACGGGCACACCTGGCGCTAGGGAGCGCGCTGGCCAGCAACGGGCACACCTGGCGCTAGGGAGCGCGCTGGCCAGCAACGGGCACACCTGGCGCTAGGGAGAGCGCTGGCCAGCAACGGGCACACCTGTGGTGTTTATTGGCTGGGGGCATTGTACTGGTTATTCACAGGCTCTTGGGACAGGGGGTGTATTGGACAGGTTCATTTGGGGTAGGGATATGAATCAAATGATGAAACATCTACGATTTACTTCTGGTCGGTCATGTTTTTGGACAATCCACCCCTGGAAGTGTGACAAATTAGAAACAATCTCTTCTAGGACTGTGTACTGGTTTGGGACGGGCACACCTGGCGTTAGGGAGAGCGCTGGCCAGGGACGGGCACACCTGGCGTTAGGGAGAGCGCTGGCCAGGGACGGGCACACCTGGCGTTAGGGAGAGCGCTGGCCAGGGACGGGCACACCTGGCGCTAAGGACAGCGCTGGCCAGGGACGGGCACACCTGGCGTTAGGGAGAGCGCTGGCCAGGGACGGGCACACCTGGCGTTAGGGAGAGCGCTGGCCAGGGACGGGCACACCTGGCGTTAGGGAGAGCGCTGGCCAGGGACGGGCACACCTGGCGTTAGGGAGAGCGCTGGCCAGGGACGGGCACACCTGGCGTTAGGGAGAGCGCTGGCCAGGGACGGGCACACCTGGCGTTAGGGAGAGCGCTGGCCAGGGACGGGCACACCTGGCGTTAGGGAGAGCGCTGGCCAGGGACGGGCACACCTGGCGCTAGGGAGAGCGCTGGCCAGGGACGGGCACACCTGGCGCTAGGGACAGCGCTGGCCAGCGACGGGCACACCTGGCGTTAGGGAGAGCGCTGGCCAGCGACAGGCACACCTGGCGTTAGGGAGAGCGCTGGCCAGCGACGGGCACACCTGGCGTTAGGGAGAGCGCTGGCCAGCGACGGGCACACCTGGTGCTAGGGACAGCACTGGTCAGGGATAGGGTATACTGGTTATGGACAGGCTCCCCTGGGTAGGGTGTAATGGTTAGGGGTTGGGGGCTGGTTGTCTTCGGGTAGAAAGTACTAGATAGGGACAGACTCTAATGGTTAGGGGAAGTGTGTACTGGCTGGGTGGGGGGGGGGGGGAAGAGTACTGGTTAGAGACAGGTTGCCCTGGCTAGGGGTAAGAGGGTACTGGTTAGAGAATCGGGACTGGCTTTCCTGGTTAGGGTACACTGACTATTGGTACATCTGGGGTAGAGAGCACTGGTTAGGGGTAAGGAGTGCTGGTTAGGGTACATACGGGGTGTAATGATTAGGTGGGGAAAGATCATACACTGTACGATGTCTATGTAGTAACAATAGCGTACATGTCTCACCTTAGCCCGGCCAGCCTGTACCTTCTTCCTGCGCACTTCCTCCGCTGTCCCTTCCATAGTTATTCTAAGTTTTCTCACTAACTGTCACTTACGGCATTCAACATGGCGCCGCCGAGCCCGCCTCATCCGCAAGACGGAGCAGCCAATCGCGGCACAACGCCGACCAATAAGTGACGAGCGCTTACGGCACGACCACGCCCACAGAAAAGATTCGAGCCTCTCTATTCTGATTGGTTGTACTCAAACTTCGCGACCGGCCCCTTGACTCAGGCTCGTCCCCGTTTCTGTGGTAACTGAGCTCACGACTGACGCTGAGTGGAGAGCGCTGGTGTTCATTAGAGGGCTATGTGACACGCCCCGTAGCGTTATCAGCCAATCCGGTGATCGCAGGGGACAACCCGGGAAATATGTTTCACGCACAACGGAAAATAAAGTGTAAACAAACCTTGTGACAATGACTACTGAGGGTGTTGTCCATAGCAGCCAATTACATTCTAGCAGAGGTGTATCTAGAGGTCCGAGCGCCCCTGGCAAAGTAAGGGACTGGCGCCCCCCCATATTTATAATGGCGAAGGCTGAAAAAAGCGCGTGGCCACTCAATAGTACCCCAAATTCAAATTACACCACACAGTAGTGCCCCTTACTTACATTACACTGCATTACATTCATCTAAGTGTGAAGAAATGATGTATTTTGGAAGGTGAATAGTCAGAAGGTATCTACAGCCATTATAGCGGTTTGTGGCACACACATAGTCACTGCAGGGGCTATGTAGCCTCCAGTTACGGAATGAGCAAGAAGTCGGTAATGAATGGGTTAATAATCCTAGAACTTGGTATTATTAAAGGCAACAGGTAAAGAGCAACAACTCGCAGCCATAATGTCAAGTGATTAGGGCAGGAGCTGAGCAGCTGATATACCCAGGGCTGGCACGAGCAAAAAAACTTTGGTAAGTGAATATATATTTTGGCGCCCCTTAGTGAAATATATTAGGGCATGGCTTCATATGGAATAGTATCGTACCAATGCACACGGAGGGAGGCGGCAACGGTGGGCAGTGAGACGGTACGTTTATAGTTTACTTTTTATGGCACTGGGCAGCAGGCAACCCCCTCCTCTCAGCCAACAGCTGCCTAATCACCAGCAGCAGGCACATGGCACAGAAAGTACACAGCAGGCACTCACATCAGACTGGGAGCAGAAGCACAGTGCCCAGCAGAGCTCCTATGTTCTTTCCGGCCATGTGACCCTCCTCCCTAGCTCCGTCCACTCCGGCTCTCTCTGTCATAGGTACGTACTTGTGGGCAAGGTGATAGACGTGTGCAGTCATCCGAGCATTACAGTGCTGACTGCGGTGCTTATTGCGAACATGGATGTTGGGCAGGGACTCTTCTGGCCAGTAGCTCACCGATCCTCCCGGACTCTGCCTGCAGGGGTATCCTGCCGTCTCTCCCCACAGAACCCGCCCAGCACCGACTCACTCTCTTCCCTGCGTCTGCACTCATTGTCCCCCTGCACCTACACTCTCTCCCCAGCACCTGCACTCTCTCCTCTGCACTCTCTCCCTTGCATCTACACTCTCTCACTGCACCTGCAGTCTCTCTCTTGCGCCTGCACTCTCACCCTGCGCCTACACTCCCTCCCCTGTGCCTGCACCTACATTCGCTCCCCGACACCTACATTCTCTCCCCTGTGCCTTCACTCCCTCCCCTGTGCCTGTACCTACACTCCCCTGTGTCCAAGTCCCTCCCCTATGCCTGCACTCTCTCCCCTATGCTTGCACTCTCTACCCTTCACCTCATCAGACCTGGTGCTCTTTGCAGCCGCATACTCTGCCTAATGGTAGAACCGGCATTTGATACTGTATTGCACTCTGAAAGCAGGGACATAGTAAAGGTGGGTACACACTGGACGATATATCGGGCGTTCTATTGAATGGCCGATATATCGCGGGTCCGTCGGCCAAAGTGTACGGCCGATATGTCTGTTGTGAACTCCGTCGTTCACAGACATATCGCGTCAGCCATGCAGCACAGCCTACGGCCAATATATCTGCTGATATATTGGCGCATCGCTGTGTGTGTACGGGCGACCAGCCGGCCCCCCGTACACATGCTGCAGTGGCCGGCGGTGATTGACAGCTGAACTGGGCGGGAGTGTGTACACGCCCGCCCAGTTCATGACGTCAGTCCCCGACGGATCGGGCAGTGGCCCTCATTCCGAGTTGTTCGCTCGCTAGCTGCATTTAGCAGCATTGCATACGCTAAGCCGCCGCCTACTGGGAGTGAATCTTAGCTTATCAAAATTGCGAACGAAAGATTAGCAGAATTGCGAATAGACACTTCTTAGCAGTTTCTGAGTAGCTCCACACTTACTCTGCCACTGCGATCAGTTCAGTCAGTTTCGTTCCTGGTTTGACGTCACAAACACACCCAGCGTTCGCCCAGACACTCCTCCGTTTCTCCAGCCACTCCCGCGTTTTTCCCAGAAACGGTAGCGTTTTTTCACACACTCCCATAAAATGGCCAGTTTCCGCCCAGAAACACCCACTTCCTGTCAATCACATTACGATCACCAGAACGAAGAAAAAACCTCGTAATACCGTGAGTAAAATACCTAACTGCATAGCAAATTTACTTGGCGCAGTCGCACTGCGGACATTGCGCATGCGCATTAGCGACTAATCGCTCCGTTGCGAAAAAAAAATAACGAGCGAACAACTCGGAATGACCACCAGTGTGTATGCACAGCACGCTGCCCGATCCGTCCATAGATATATCTGCAGACCAATTGATCTGCAGATATATCTATCACTGTGAACCCATCTTAAGACATGGCTAATAAAGAATAAGAATATATGATTGCTTAGAAGCAGGTAATACAGAAAGGGGCTTGCCTGGGTTGTGCAATGGTCAGTGTATAAACTGTGTAAAACCAGGTGTCTCAGGCTTGGAACTCCCACCCCACCCATCATTATCCCCCCTCCTCAATTCCCTCCAACCCTCACTTGCATTTACTATCACCAGCAACATCCTGTCCTGACAGAGCACACTGCACCAGCCACCGTGACCAGATCATGCCCCGGCCAGAACGATAACAGTTTTCTCGTAACCCCTTCCCTACCAGGCAGCACAGAATATGTGCTCACGTCCTGACTAGAAATAAAGCAGCACAGCATTCACTGCACACTCGCTGCCTCTCGCCTCTCACCTCTCACCATCCATCACTCGTGCCTGTGCTGACATACAGGCTGTGAGAGGAGGGAAGGAGGGAACAGCTGCCAGACGATTAACCCTGCCACTACCTTATTATATTTCTCTAACGTCCTAGTGGATGCTGGGGACTCCGTCAGGACCATGGGGATTAGCGGCTCCGCAGGAGACAGGGCACAAAAATAAAGCTTTAGGATCAGGTGGTGTGCACTGGCTCCTCCCCCTATGACCCTCCTCCAAGCCTCAGTTAGGTTTTTGTGCCCGTCCGAGCAGGGTGCAATCTAGGTGGCTCTCCTAAAGAGCTGCTTAGAAAAATTTTTAGGTTTTTTATTTTCAGTGAGTCCTGCTGGCAACAGGCTCACTGCAACGAGGGACTTAGGGGAGAGAAGTGAACTCACCTGCGTGCAGGATGGATTGGCTTCTTAGGCTACTGGACACCATTAGCTCCAGAGGGAGTCGGAACACAGGTCTCACCCTGGGGTTCGTCCCGGAGCCGCGCCGCCGACCCCCCTTGCAGATGCCGAAGATGGAAGAGGTCCAGAAGCAGGCGGCAGAAGACTTTTCAGTCTTCCTGAGGTAGCGCACAGCACTGCAGCTGTGCGCCATTGTTGTCAGCACACTTCACACAGCGGTCACGGAGGGTGCAGGGCGCTGGGGGGGCGCCCTGGGCAGCAATGTATAATACCTTTTTTATGGCTAAAAATACATCACATATAGCCCCTGGGGGCTATATGGATGTATTTAACCCCTGCCAGGTCTCAGAAAAACGGGAGAAGAAGCCCGCCGAAAAGGGGGCGGGGCCTATTCTCCTCAGCACACAGCGCCATTTTCCCTCACAGAAATGCTGGTGGGAAGGCTCCCAGGCTCTCCCCTGCACTGCACTACAGAAACAGGGTTAAAACAGAGAGGGGGGGCACTGATTTGGCGATATGACTACATATATTAAAATGCTATAAGGGAAAAGCACTTATATAAAGGTTGTCCCTGTATAATTATAGCGTTTTTGGTGTGTGCTGGCAAACTCTCCCTCTGTCTCCCCAAAGGGCTAGTGGGTCCTGTCCTCTATCAGAGCATTCCCTGTGTGTGTGCTGTGTGTCGGTACGTGTGTGTCGACATGTATGAGGACGATGTTGGGAGGCGGAGCAAATTGCCTGTAATGGTGATGTCACTCTCTAGGGAGTCGACACCGGAATAGATGGCTTATTTAAGGAATTACGTGATAATGTCAACACGCTGCAAGTCGGTTGACGACATGAGACGGCCGGCAAACTGTCCAGGCGTCTAAAACACTGTCAGGGACGTTATAATGCCCATTTTACCTCAGTCGGTCGACACAGACACGGACACTGACTCCAGTGTCGACGGTGAAGAAACAAACGTATTTTCCTTTAGGGCCACACGTTACTTGTTAAGGGCAATGAAGGAGGTGTTACATATTTCTGATACTACAAGTACCACAAAAAAGGGTATTATGTGGGGTGTGGAAAAACTACCTATAGTTTTTCCTGAATCAGATAAATTAAATGAAGTGTGTGATGAGGCGCGGGGTTCCCCCGATAGAAAATTATTGGCGGTATACCCTTTCCCGCCAGAAGTTAGGGCGCGTTGGGAAACACCCCTTAGGGTGGATAAGGCGCTCACACGCTTATCAAAACAAGTGGCGGTACCGTCTCCAGATACGGCCGCCCTCAAGGAGCCAGCTGATAGGAGGCTGGAAAATATCCTAAAAAGTATATACACACATACTGGTGTTATACTGCGACCAGCGATCGCCTCAGCCTGGATGTGCAGCGCGGGGGTGGCTTGGTCGGATTCCCTGACTGAAAATATTGATACCCTTGACAGGGACAGTATTTTATTTACTATAGAGCATTTAAAGAATGCATTTCTATATATGCGAGATGCACAGAGGGATATTTGCACTCTGGCATCAAGAGTAAGTGCGATGTCCATATCTGCCAAAAGATGTTTATGGACACGACAGTGGTCAGGTGATGCAGATTCCAAACGGCACAAAGATGTATTGCCGTATAAAGGGGAGGAGTTATTTGGGGTCGGTCCATCGGACCTGGTGGCCACGGCAACTGCTGGGAAATCCACCGTTTTTACCCTAAGTCACATCTATGCAGAAAAAGACACCGTCTTTTCAGCCTCAGTCCTTTCGTCCCCATAAGCATATCTGCCCAGGGATAGAGGAAAGGGAAGAAGACTGCAGCAGGCAGCCCATTCCCAGGAACAGAAGCCTTCCACCGCTTCTGAATGTATTGGGGGTATACCGCACTGGAGAATGGTAAGGTATCTAATAGATATTGTTAGAACCAAAATACATAATACAACGAGAAAATCTGAGTTTTCTAATGTTATCTTGAGTTTGGTGGTGCACCCTGAGTCAGTGGTAAGACATACAACAAAAGGGAGAGAAGAAGACTCTTTTGTGGGTGCACTCTTGTATGTTTAAGAGGTCTCAGAAGAGACAATAAGTAAAGATTATAAATGAATTTTTAAATATAACTTTTATTAACAATAATTGATAAAATAGTAGAGTTTACTGTCAAAAATTGGAGGTAGGGGTGGGGGGAAGGGTGGGGGGGAGTTGGGGAATAGAAAGGGGGAACACAGAACGAATTAATTACAGTGTAAATACTGAATATTGTTCTGGAATGCCTGGGTGCGATAATAACAGCTGGAGACCCTGAAAATTGAAGCGTTTTTATTCTCTCATGAGCGATGATGAGGAGACAGATGGGATGATTAAAGATGGAATGAGCAAGATGAATCTGCTGTCAGTGTTAGACGCTGAGCAAAACCGTCCAGGAATTTCTACTAAACTGAGTATTCCTCGAGAGTCTCCCACTCGAGTACTGACCCAGCCCTACACTGCTTAGCTTCCAAGATCGGAAGGATTCGGGCGTTACCAGTGTGGTATGATAGTAGAAAAAATATTAGATATCGAGGGCTCGAGAATCACTGATGAGAGTTCATGAAAATGGAGAAATAAAAGAAAAGACAAGAGAATGAGTGGAGGAGGAAAATAGGGGATCTGCTGCCACCGTTAGACCGGGATAATTACCCCTGAATCAGTGGTGAGAGTCCTGAAGATAGTATAAAGTGAGGAAAAGGAAACGATACTGATAGGTAAAAAAAAAAAAAAAAATTTTGAGATTGGTTGATAGACAATGGGCTGCTTGATTGCAGGATGCTGATAGTACCTATGATAAAGGTACTAGGTGTGATAAAAAGCAATTTGTACACAATTAGCAGTCAAATAAATTGATTAGACCCATACATCACCATCAATTTGTTACTATCAGATTATTATAATTATACCAAAATGGTATCAGGTGGAAAAAGAAGGAGAAAATGAACAACAGTTTCTTATTTGTGTTCCGCTGTATGCAGAGCTGCAGAAATACTATATAATATGATTGCAAGATGCTGATAGTACCTATGATAAAGGTACTTGGTGTGATAAAGAGCAATTGTACACAATTAGCAGATAATTAAATTGATTGGAACCATGCATCACCATCAATTTGATGCTGACAGATTATTGCACATTGTACCAAAATGGTATCAGGTGAAAAGTGAAAGAGATAATGAACAACAGTTGATTATACAGAGCTGCAGCAATGCTATATAATACGCAGTATAGAGGATAGTGATAAATTGCTCAGCCAAATGATTAGATCAAAATGACTGAAAATAAAGGTTTAAACAGTATCCTATGTGGTATTAAGCCGCTAAATGCCGACTATCTGTAAAACGGGTACTTGCAAAAAACAGCTTGATGAATGCTATTATCAAATATAAATATGCAAAAAGATGCTGATATTGAGCAGATATTACCCGGAATTGTATGGAACGATCAGTCACTAATATGAGCAGGATACTTTCTGAGTGCGGAATGTCCGTGTCAAAGTCCAGGCAAATTGAAGATGCAGGATACACTGGTTCCCAGGAGCTGAGCAGTTCGTTTATAGCCGCACTGCCGATCAAAGTACCTGATGTATTGTGGAGACGTGGTCAGGTTGGCTGAGGAGAAGAGAGACACAATGTTCCTGGTCCCATCGCGGCAGTATCTAGCGGCGGCGGGTTGATGCAGCGGCTGCTGGGGAAAGAGCGGCTCGTGGTTCAGGATGTCCGGAATCAGCTGTCACACCCAGGCAGTGGGGATAGGGAACGGAAAACTAGTTTCACCCGTTCACCGGGCTTGATCACTTCCTGATTCCGGACATCCTGAACCACGAGCCGCTCTTTCCCCAGCAGCCGCTGCATCAACCCGCCGCCGCTAGATACTGCCGCGATGGGACCAGGAACATTGTGTCTCTCTTCTCCTCAGCCAACCTGACCACGTCTCCACAATACATCAGGTACTTTGATCGGCAGTGCGGCTATAAACGAACTGCTCAGCTCCTGGGAACCAGTGTATCCTGCATCTTCAATTTGCCTGGACTTTGACACGGACATTCCGCACTCAGAAAGTATCCTGCTCATATTAGTGACTGATCGTTCCATACAATTCCGGGTAATATCTGCTCAATATCAGCATCTTTTTGCATATTTATATTTGATAATAGCATTCATCAAGCTGTTTTTTGCAAGTACCCGTTTTACAGATAGTCGGCATTTAGCGGCTTAATACCACATAGGATACTGTTTAAACCTTTATTTTCAGTCATTTTGATCTAATCATTTGGCTGAGCAATTTATCACTATCCTCTATACTGCGTATTATATAGCATTGCTGCAGCTCTGTATAATCAACTGTTGTTCATTATCTCTTTCACTTTTCACCTGATACCATTTTGGTACAATGTGCAATAATCTGTCAGCATCAAATTGATGGTGATGCATGGTTCCAATCAATTTAATTATCTGCTAATTGTGTACAATTGCTCTTTATCACACCAAGTACCTTTATCATAGGTACTATCAGCATCTTGCAATCATATTATATAGTATTTCTGCAGCTCTGCATACAGCGGAACACAAATAAGAAACTGTTGTTCATTTTCTCCTTCTTTTTCCACCTGATACCATTTTGGTATAATTATAATAATCTGATAGTAACAAATTGATGGTGATGTATGGGTCTAATCAATTTATTTGACTGCTAATTGTGTACAAATTGCTTTTTATCACACCTAGTACCTTTATCATAGGTACTATCAGCATCCTGCAATCAAGCAGCCCATTGTCTATCAACCAATCTCAAAAATTTTTTTTTTTTTTTTTTTTTTTTACCTATCAGTATCGTTTCCTTTTCCTCACTTTATACTATCTTCAGGACTCTCACCACTGATTCAGGGGTAATTATCCCGGTCTAACGGTGGCAGCAGATCCCCTATTTTCCTCCTCCACTCATTCTCTTGTCTTTTCTTTTATTTCTCCATTTTCATGAACTCTCATCAGTGATTCTCGAGCCCTCGATATCTAATATTTTTTCTACTATCATACCACACTGGTAACGCCCGAATCCTTCCGATCTTGGAAGCTAAGCAGTGTAGGGCTGGGTCAGTACTCGAGTGGGAGACTCTCGAGGAATACTCAGTTTAGTAGAAATTCCTGGACGGTTTTGCTCAGCGTCTAACACTGACAGCAGATTCATCTTGCTCATTCCATCTTTAATCATCCCATCTGTCTCCTCATCATCGCTCATGAGAGAATAAAAACGCTTCAATTTTCAGGGTCTCCAGCTGTTATTATCGCACCCAGGCATTCCAGAACAATATTCAGTATTTACACTGTAATTAATTCGTTCTGTGTTCCCCCTTTCTATTCCCCAACTCCCCCCCACCCTTCCCCCCACCCCTACCTCCAATTTTTGACAGTAAACTCTACTATTTTATCAATTATTGTTAATAAAAGTTATATTTAAAAATTCATTTATAATCTTTACTTCTTGTCTCTTCTGAGACCTCTTAAACATACAAGAGTGCACCCACAAAAGAGTCTTCTTCTCTCCCTTTTGTTGTATGCCTTCCACCGCTTCTGCCAAGTTCTCAGCATGACGCTGGAGCCGTACAGGACCCCTGGATCCTACAAGTAGTATCCCAGGGGTACAGATTGGAAAGTCGAGACGTTTCCCCTCGCAGGTTCCTGAAGTCTGCTTTACCAACGTCTCCCTCCGACAGGGAGCCAGTATTGGAAACAATTCACAAGCTGTATTCCCAGCAGGTGATAATCAAAGTACCCCTCCTACAACAAGGAAAGGGGTATTATTCCACACTATATTGTGGTACTGAAACCAGAAGGCTCGGTGAGACCTATTCTAAATCTGAAATATTTGAACACTTACAAAGGTTCAAATCAAGATGGAGTCACTCAGAGCAGTGATAGCGAACCAGGAAGAAGGGGACTATATGGTGTCCCGGGACATCAGGGATGCGGGTCACGTCACTCACTGTCCACTGCTTAGCTTCCTTGAACATCCCGCGGCTGCTGACAAGTACAGTACACGCCTACTCTGGGCATACAGCCAATAGGCATGCAGCTGTACCAGGCAAGGTGGCTTCTGGGAGTTGTAGTTTGTTTTGTTTTTTTCACTTTGTGCGGCCGCGGGTGGCACCGCTGGGTGGCGCCCCTCCTCTGCTGGCGCCCCTGGCGAGTGCCATCCTGGCCAAAGCATAGATACGCCCCTGCATTCTAGCAATCATTTTGCAGCATGTATTAGATACATAATAGCTGGAATCTGATTGGTTGCTATTAGAGATGGGTCATAGGAAACATTGATAGTACAAATGTTTTAACATTGGTGAAAAAAACACATTTTAGTCCTTAACATTGGTCTGGGAACATGGATGTTTTCCAATGTTTCTACTTATTTGTAGTAAACTGGCTTCCTAAGGCTTGTACACACTTGGCGATTAATCAGATGCTATATCCATACCCTTCAACTGTACAGTTTTTTTATGGTCTGTACTGGCACTCAGCAGCGTTGTACCGGTTGCAGTGTTTCCAGTTTTCTATAGATTTCTTTATCTGCGAGACACACCCCTTTTCCCGTGGCGATACCGCCTTTTTGCATCTGTATCGGTTTTTAGCTCAGAGATGTTAGATGGCATTATATTGTTCCAGCGCGGATCAGAGCGATATATTGGCCACATTGCTGTGTGTAGTGTGTACACGCATTCACGCGCTCCTGTTGGTCATGCTTACCTACTTTGCTGCTCCCCCCTCTGGAAACATAGGGGGCGTGGCAGAGGGGAAGGGGGCTGTGTGGAGGTGCGTGGCGGCTTGATCACGTCATTGTGGCTTCTCCCCGCTATACAGTGCCTAGACAACAGGTACTCTATAGCAGGGGCGGGGGCTATGATGATGCAATTCAGCGCAAATTATGTTATCGGGTCCCCCTCGGACTGTCCACTTATGCTCTAAAGCTGGGTACACACTAGACAATAGCACCCCTCCCAAATGTCCCGATTTTTGCGGGACAGCCCCCTTTTTTGGGACTGTCCCGCTGTCTCACCCGCGGGCCGCAGTGTCCCGCGGTGGGGGGCAGTTGGGAAGCTCCTGCCCTCGCTGCCCTGCTTAGCAGAGCAGCGGTGAAGACGCTGCGCATGCGCACAGCGTCTATTCAGTGGAGACATAGAGACTGTGGGCATGCCAGCGGCTCAGAGAGCGCTGGTCATGCCCCCTTTAGTGACTTAAAAGGGGGCGTGACTCATGATCGCGTCACTGTCGTGATACCACGCCCCTTTTATTTAGGCCACGATTCCTTTCCGGCCGCGCGCATGAGTCCCTCTTCCCAATTCTTAGATGTTGGGGGGTATGCAATAGTGTGTACCCAGTGATATCGGGTGCGGTGGGTCCCGGCGGGCTGGCAGCATCGGCAAGTGCATACACACTTGCCAATGCCATGAATGACGGCAGCATGGCTCTCGCTGGTGATATCGCCCGTCGGACATGCAGGCCTGGCCAACTGGCGATCTCGCTGACGACGCGCGGGAGCGCGCATCATCAATGACATAGTGCATACACACTGGATGATATTATGAACAATGTGTTGGTATCGGCCACTTTGGGGCTAATTCTGGTTGGATCGCAAATCACGATCCAACCGGAATTATTGCGATCGCCTGGCGGGTGCATGCGCAGCACCCGTCCTGTGCATGCACCCGCACTTTCTGACAGGCAGTAGGCATCCCTAATTTCAGCGATGAAGCAGAAAGTGCGGGCGGCCAGCATGCTGGCTGCCTTGTCCTGCGATGGGCGCCCCCAGCATGCGCTCCAAAGGATTTGCAAATTCTGCTGATTAGCAGAATTTGCAATCCTTACTGAATTAGGCCCTTAATCGTCTCTTGTGTACCCAGCATTAGTTTTATCAGTCACTTACGGATCTACCAGCCTCTACATTGAAAACTCAGTTTGGCCAGGGAGGCAGAGATGGGCGCTTCTTTAGGAGTTCTATTAGTGTATCTATTAAGGAGAATTCCTTTAAAGTACAGTATATTGCAGATGGTACCTAGCAGTGACAGACCAGTGTTTTCAAATAAAGAGACCAATATCTTCAAATGCATCGGCTATATCCCCACACCTCCAAGCAGTGCTGAAAACTTAGGGGCGATATTCAGCTACACACATATTTGCCTCTTACAGTATGCCAACATCACAATATTTCCTGTGCACGACTACTTGCAATGTTGCTGGTCGTGATATGATGTTCCGGAACACTGCGACCAAGGTGCTGATTGAATTGCCTCTTTTGTGGCCAATATGGCACCTGTCATGACATTTGGTTGTCTTGCCAAAAGTTAGTCCTTTTCGGAAATATATACAGATATTAATTTCAAATGTTTCAGGATTGACCATGGAGCTAACTCTCCGTATGTTCTTATGCATACTGGTAAAAGATATCAACAAACACGCAGAAAGGATTGAGGGTTAGGCACTAGAATGGGCATTAGCCATAGTCGCCACTTCCCCCCCCCCCCTTCCCCCAATTCTTAGCCCTAGCTGCCACCCCCGGTGTCTAAAGGTGGGTACACAATAGGCAATGTGCTTTGTGAGCAACATCGCCTAGTGTGTCCCCGTCCCGGGCCGCCCGATGGCTAGCAGTATCGCACAGTGATGTCATGCCATGGCCGGCCAGAGTATGCAGCTTTGGACGATGAGTCCAAATTGAGCTGTACGCACGGCCAAGACCGAGGGTTGTTAACAAACCCACGGGGCGGCGCATTGCTCGTCGTTTACAGCATACACACTAGTCGATATAGTAAACAACGTCGCTCAGGAAGGGTTAAAATGAGCGAAGCCGTTTACTATATCGACTAGTATGTACGGGCCTTTAGCCCTTATTAATACATGAATATAAAAAAAAGGAATCAAGAAGGTGCAAAGTCGCTGCACATCACTGTCTTGGGGGCCCAGAATGGCTAGCCAGAAATGCATCCGTGCCTGCATCTCGCTGGTTATTACATAACGACCTTAGCCAATTACATCCTGCGTGTTGTAACTACACATCTGGAAAATCATGACATTATCTTGGGAAATCTTCTGTTTAAAATGTTCAGTTTTCCAGTCAATTTTGTGTCCAGATTTATTCTATTTCATACGGTGATTTGAAACTCAACCATAAAAGTGTCAGACAACCATTCTCCCCGATTATACTTATGTTCATGGTTTATTGACATGTACTTATATGCTTATAGAGACAGTAACAATGTTATTTTCGTAACTGTCATCAGCCAATTGAGTATAAATATAACTCTTGATATATCACTTTAAATAAAAAAAATAAAAATATTAATTGAAATTAAATAAATAAATTCTAAACAATTTACTGTATATAATATAAAAGATATATTAAATTGTTTGTTTTATAACTATTTAATAAAATGCTGTTTTTCATTCATCGATGTAACAAATACGTTTATACAGTGGTGGGATTCAGCCGGTTCGCACCGGTTCCGCAGAACCGATACCTAATATATGGTATGGTTCTGCGAACCGTATGCTAAACAACGCCGCCCGCCCGCCACCTGCCTGATCAAAAGGCTGGAGCTGGAGCACAGAATCGCTGGAGCACAGAATTTTCTGAATCCTGGGAAAGCGCAGGCGGGTGTGGACGTCATGACGTCACGCGCACGCAGGTGCGGACGTCATGCGCACGCGGTGCACGGATCTCACACTGCCGCCTCCCCGCCACAACGCTGCGGCCCGCCGCTTGCCCCTGGTCATTGCCGCCTGGCCCGGTCATTCCCTCCGTCTCCTGTCAATGCACCCATCTCTGGTACTGGTGGCGTGCTGCAGCTGCTGCTTATACAGCTACCGCCGGCACTGACACTGACTGCACAGTGCACCCACTGAGTCCCGCGCCCGCCCCTGGCCTGTTCTATTCTGCTGCGCCAGCCGCCAAGGACTGATGAGTGAGTGACTGTCAATTTGTATTATATATTAATATTACTGTATGTTATCAGTTGTGAGTCGACTTGTAGGTAAAAACAGCATGGGCCTGGCTGAGGGTAACAAATAATTATTGTATAAAGTGCAGCTGCAGGAGTCCGGACCCTCATGTTACAGACTTAAGGGGTGTAGTTTGGAATTGTAATGTGGCCACACTGGGGTTTAGCCTAAAAATCCCCAGTACATTACATTACAATTCCAAACTTTTAAGTTAAAAGTCTGCAACATGAGGGTCCTGCTGCTGCTGCTGCACTTTATACAATATTGTATATACAATAAAGAAAATTATATAATTAGATTTATTTACGAACATGTAATATAAGAATGCAAAGTTTTATAACATGAATACAATTAACAGAGGAAATGATAGAATATTATATCCATGATCCATAATCCATTTATGATTTATTGCAAATAAACGGTGTAGGCCAAATTTAAATGTTCATTTTCCGAGAGCGACCCCTAGTGACCACGCTGTGTAATGGCACAGATCAGGTAGAAAAGGATCTAGTATTCTATAATTTTCTCTGTTAATTTTATTGATATGTTAATAAACTTTGCAATCTTTATTACATGTCCGTAAATAAATATTATTATTATAATATTTTAAAATAAACATTTTTTTTTTTTTTACAATAGCAATTGAAAGGATGAAAAGGCAACAGAGTTTGACTGATTTTTTCAATAAGAAACCAAAATCGGATTCTGTTGTATCAGAATTGGCCTTGGATAGTACAACACAGTCACAAGCACAACCAATCCAACCTGAAGAAAGCAACACGTCAATTGTTGAAATACAAAATGATAACAACTCCAATACTGAAAATAGTCTTCCTGAATGCTGGACAGTGCAACAATGTAACAATTTTAAAGAAAAATATGACGGACTGGGAATTTCTAACAAAAAGTTAGGTTGCGATTACTGTGCCAAATATGGCTTCATAAAAGAGAAAAGTGTTCATGTTTCAAAAGAGTGGGCAGGTTTTCAGATTGAGGCGTCAGGGAAAAATAAAATGGTACAACAAGCTTCTCTAAGGAAAAAAATGAAAGAACATTTTTCATCAAAGGCTCATAACATTTGTAAAGACAACTTCAAAAAATGTGAGCAGGATTCTATAACAAAAGTAATAGACACAATGAATAAAAAATATTTAAGTACTTGTATTTAATATAGTTTACAGCCTGTCACAAAAATGTAAACCATTTTCAGACATAGAAGATGAGATTGAACTGCAAATTAAAAATGGATTAGATATGGGAATAGGATTACATTCACGTAAAACTGCTGTGAAAATAGTTGATTTTATTGCAAAGGAAATTAAAAAAGAAATATTTACTAAAATTACTGAAAATAATCAGAAAATATGTTTGATTATTGATGAAGCTTCAACGATATCTTGCAAACCAGTTATTATACTTTTCTTAAAAGTTGAGGATTCAGATTCATCACCAACGATCTTCGTTGAGCTAGCTGAATTGGAAAAACAAGATGCAGAGACAATATGTTCTTCAGTTATGGAAAGTTTAGATAATGTTGGGCTTACTAAGAACTACCTACAAAAAAAATTAATAGGATTTTGCTCTGATGGTGCAAGCGTTATGCTTGGTAGAAAATCTGGAGTGAGCACTAGGATGGCAAAAGAGTTTCCAAACATAATAATATGGCACCGTTTAAACCATTGCCTCCAACTTGTTTTAGATGACTCGATAAAGGAAATAAAGCAAGTAAATCATTTCAAAATATTCATTGATAAGATATATACTATTTTTCATCAATCCAATAAGAACCAAATTGAACTTATCAAAATATCCAAACAACTTGGAATTGAAATTATAAAGATTGGTAGAGTTTTGGGACCAAGATGGGCTGCCTGTAGTTTAAGGTCAACCCTAGCTGTGTGGCGCGCTTATCCTGCGCTACATCACTATTTTTCTTCAAATCCAAATAACTTGGGTATGGCTAAACGTCTTGAGAATATATTTTTTATAAATGATTTGGCATTGATGATTGATATTATAAACGAATTTAGTCTGCTTTCAAAGGCACTGCAAGCAAGAAATACAGACATAATAAAGGCTGAAAAACTTGTGATACGCTCTATTAGAGCATTTCAAATGCTTGAAAAAGAAAAGGGTCCATATGGAAAAAAAAGTCAAATAATTACTTCAGAAACCTACAAAAATATAGACTTTGTATAAAATCATCGATTTGTCGGGCTTCCTCGGGAAAGACTTTTAGAAGAGATTGTAAAGAATTTGAAAAAAAGACTAATGGATTGTGGACATTTAAAAGCAACTTGTAGCCAATTTCAAAATAGTAATAAATTACAATTTCTCACTTTTTTGGAACCAGATTACTGGAATATAGAAGAAGTACTAGTTCCATGGAAAGCAGCTGAAGAGCAATTGCTTGTATTTAATGACATTTTCAATTACCAAATTGATTTTAATGAGTTTCGATATTTCGTGGAAAACGTTTTAAAAAATTCCCAGAACTATTCAATTCCTCAAAGTGTTCAAAGAGCTAAAAATATTGTCAGAACAATTGCTGTAAGTTCAGCAGAAGCGGAAAGGGTTTTTTCAAAGATGAACATTATATGTTCAGAGAAAAGAAGTCGCCTAACTGTTTCTAATATATCAAACATAATGACTATTAGTCTAATTGGCCTACCGCTAAAGGTATGGAATCCTACTCCTACCGTGAAAAGATGGTTAAGGATAAATCACACAGCCGATGATGCTCGGTTAAAAGCAAAGAAAATTGCAAGTGAGAACGCCAATCAAACAGCAATATAGAAATATCTTCAATAACAGTTTGTCAGGTATTTTACAACTCTTATAACATAATCTAGTTTTGTGTACCTCTTTTATTGTTCTTATTTGAGTATTAAATGCATGAATTATTGAACTACCTTTCGGGTTATCTTTTGGTATACTTAAAATGGTCATTAGGACATAGAACCTGTTGTTATTTTATTTGAATCCCACCACTGCGTTTATATAATGTAACTACAGCATGTGGTTCAAAAGTCAAACTTACTTGTTGTCAAATAAATTCTTACTTCGATGTACTATGGGGGTTATTCCGAGTTGATCGCTCGCTGTTGTTTTTCGCAGAGCAGCGAACAGGTTACTACTACGCATGCGTATGCACCGCAATGCGCAGGCGCGTCATACGGGTACAGAGCGGATCATTGCTGGGCGATGGATTTAACGAAGAATCCATTCGCACAGCCGATCGCAAGTAGATTGACAGGAAGAGGGCGTTTGTGGGAGGCAACTGACCGTTTTCAGGGAGTGTTTGGAAAGACACAGGCGTGTCCAAGCGTTTGCAGCTCGGGTGTCTGACGTCAATTCCGGGACCAAAAAGACTGAAGTGATCACAGGGGCGGAGTAAGTCCAGAGCTACTCAGAAACTGCAAAAAAAAAGTTTTCGTCCCGCTCGGCTGCACACGCATTCGCACACTTGCAAAGCGAAAATGCACTCCCCCGTGGGCGGCGACTATGCGTTTGCATGGCTGCTAAAAGTAGCTAGCGAGCGATCAACTCGGAATGACCCCCTGTATGTCTTGTTGCATTTTTCTGCGAACTATGTTGCAATTTTTTTAGGTGTCGAAAAAATTAGCACCAAATTGCACGTTTATAACTTGCGATTTTTTACTAAAAATCGCAAATGTAATAGGGTGCCAATTTTAAGGTTAAAACGGATTTCGCATGCGATTATTGGCGATTTTTAGTAAAGGAAACGTGATTTTTAGTAATAAAAACATGGCGGTTTTTAGGTCATGTTTTTATTACTTAGAAGCATGCACAGATCAGTGTGATCAGTGCATGCTTCTTTCTGTAAAAGTAAAGAAAGTGTTAAAAAAAAAATGTGCAGGTCCCCCCAAAAGTACAACCAGCCCCCGTCTCTGTAAGGTGGTCCTGGTTGCAAAAATACGAGTTAAAAATTGACTGGAGATTTCCCCGTATTTAAACAAGCACAGGGGACAAAAGAAGTAGGGGTTCCCCTGTATTTTTGAAACCAGCACTGGGCTTCACTAGCCAGGGAGGTGATGCCGCAGCCGGGGGACACATTTATATAGGTGCCTGCAGCTGCAGCATCACTCCCCCCAACTGGTCACCCCTGGCGGGGGTTCCCTGGAGGAGTGGGGACCCCTAAAATAAAGGGGTCTCCCCTCCAGGTACCCAAGGGCCAGGGATGAAGCCCGGGGCTTTCCCTTCCATCCGTGGGCTGTGGATGGAGGGCTGATAGCCGTGAAAGTGTTAAAATTAATATTGTACTTTGCTGTGAAACTACAAGTCCCACCATCCTTCCCCGCATGCTGGTACTTGGAGGACCACAAGTACCAGCATGCGGGGAATGAATGGGCCCGCTGGTACCTGTAGTTCCACAACAAAATAAATACCCCAAAAAAGACAAGACACATACATCGTGAAAGTAAACGTTTATTTACACACACTTGCACATACTAACCTAGTGTCCCACGCGGGTGTGGTATGGTATGACGGCGGCCGGGCTCCCGGCGACCAGCATACCAGCGCCGGAAGCCCGACCGCCGGCATACCGACAGCGTGGCGAGCGCAAATTAGCCCCTTGCGGGCTCACTGTGCTCGCCACGCTGCGGGCACAGTGACGCGCTAAGCGCGCCACGCTATTTATCTCCCTCCAGGGGGGGTCGTGGCCCCCCACGAGGGAGAAACACTGTCGGTATGCCGGCTGTCGGGATTCCGGCGCCGGTATACTGTGCGCCAGGATCCCGATAGTCGGCAACCTGAAGACCACCTGTCCCACGCAGCACCTCGGTCCCCTTGTCCAAGTAGAGTCTATTAGGGTACCAGTTAAAAAAAAAAAAAATACTCACCTAGAATCCCGTGTAGATCAGTCCTCTTTGGTCCAAGTAGGCATCCGCAGGGTTAAAAAAAAACAAAAATGCAAAAAACCCTGGCTATTGCGACCCAACCTGAATTAGCCCCTTCATTAAGAAACCCCCTCTGGAAATCCTGCAATTGCCACTGCATTTAGGGCCCAATTCAGGTTGGATCGCAGTAAGCAATCCAACCGCAAATTCTGAGAAAAGGATGCGGGCGCATGCGCAGTGCCCGCATTTTCTGTGGGGGAGCCGCAGAAAATGCGAACGCCTCTGCCTGTCAATGAGGCACAGGCGGTCGCGGGGCGGGCAACGCTCTGTTTACAGGGCGGAAACTGAGCATTACGGGGGGCGGTGCGAACGGGGGGCGGAGGCGTGTCAGGGTCATGATCACAGCGGCTGCGTCATGTCACACGCAGCCACCACGATCGAGAAGAGCGCGGCGGGCCTCCTGCTGGCAGGAGGTTTCACTAATTTCTACGATGAAGCAGAAATTGCGAGGCGATCACAATTTCTGCTTTATCAAGGGGGGGAGGCGGCGGTCAGCATGCTGGGCGGCCTCCAGTATGCTAGGAAAAGGATTGCAAATTATTTGCAATCATTACTGAATTGGACCCTTAATTTAAATTCACTTCAAATTTCAGCAAGTTATCATGGGGAAGGTCAGAGAATTAAATATATTTTAACATTTCAAAATTTTACAATGGAAAATAAAGTGCAAATAAAAAAGAAACTTAGAACACTTTGATGAATCTTTGGATGATAACAGATAAAAACTGTCACTAAGTACCAGTAAACAGTATATTATCTGTACTGATCCTGGGTGTGGAATGGGGTGTGGCATGATCAGTCAGATGCCTTAGCTACAAGAGTGTTTACATCTAGTGTCAGGTAACAACAACTGCACCTGAAAAGACTCAGTAAATCAGACCCAGATACAGGAGAGTAAATCACTGGACGGAAAGGCAGAACACAGGTAAATTATTTATCTCGCTTTCAGACGGGCAGGTTGCGGGATGATTGGTTGGTTCTAGGGTTACCTCCTCATCCCTTTAATTCTGGACACATACTAATTACACAGGTTCAGTGGCTGATTAAAACCTGGTGAAATGGAGTCTTGAAGTCAGCCAGCCACAGAACCTGTGTAATTAATATGTCTCCAGAATTAAAGGGATGAGGTAGTAACCCTAGTTGGGTCACATATGCTAGATTACCGTCAGAGCAGGCAGAGTTAAGTGGAACAATGGTTGGAGACCCTATTACGATACATCAAATTGGGAGACACAATTAATAAACAGGGATTTACATGGCAATACATTATCAACACAATGCTATACAAACAGCAAAACAGTAGTCAAGCAATATATTAAGCTATTATACATTTTCCCAATATTGTGTATAGTAATATCCCCTACTACTCTCTGCTAGATTTAGCCCCAGTGTACTCCCCTACCCCCATATGTAGTTTATGTTTAAGGCATGTTTAACTAGGGACTGACCACTGATTGCATTTACTCTCATTGTCCTAGTCATTCGTACTGATTAGTAGCCAATCAGATTGTCAGAATGTGGACTGTATGGGCCACAGGCAGTATCATGAGGTGATAGGTTAGACAAACTTTTTGAATCACAGCGCTATAGTGCATCAGAATTTTTTTTACGGCACCCCTAGGCAAAACGTTTCTTATTGAGAACGTTAGAAAGAAAGAAATTAAGTAAATTGTATTTATTTATACGAGTATTATATGTCATCATTAGGTTCAATTGTGTGGTGAGGGACAAGATTTGCTCCTGTTTGTTCACATAGTTTGTGACTGGAAGCCACAAGCACCGGTTTTGCCTGTTACATTGACATAAATAATTTTAATTGGTCTGGACCACCAATCCAAGGCACTCCTGCAAGTGTCCAGAGGCATCCCAGTGAGCCACGGCACACAGTTTGAGAACCACTGGGTTAGACACTCAGGAGTAAATTTACTAGGGTGTGAGGGTTTTCTTTTAGAACTGGTGAAGTTGCTCATAGCAAAAATTCAAATTCTAGTTCTAGGAGATAATAGAATATGATTGGTTGCTATGGGCAACATCACCAGTTCTAAAAAAAAAAACCCTCCCACCTTAGTAAATTTCCCCCTCAGACTCAGTCATTAAAGTAGAATAAGCATATAACTGGCATTCAGTAGTGATTTGAGGTTCCTGTCACATATGCAGGAAAATTGGGGTGTAGTATGAGTTGCAGGCGGCCGGGTCCCCGGCGGCCAGCATACTGGCACCGGGATCCCGACCGCCGGCTTGCCGACAGCGGGGCGAGCGCAAATGAGCCCCTTGTGGGATCGATGCGCTCGCCACGCTGCGGGCACGGTGGCGCGCTACACGCTATCTATTCTCCCTCCAGGGGGGTCGTGGACACCCCAAGAGGGAGAAAAGGTGTCGGTATGCCGGTTGTCGGGATTCCGGCGCCGGTATACTGTGCGCCGGGAACCCAACAACCGGTATACTGAATACCACCCGGAAAATTGTGGTACCACAAACTCCTTTGTATGAAACAAAGTTTATACATTTAACTTTATTGGATATTCAGATGCAGCAAGATTGTCGACGGTCGTGATTTTGACAATCTCAATGGGGACACTGACATGCTGGCGCTGTTATAGGGTCATGCCTGTAATTCTACTAACTGTATTCCAAAGGGCCTGGCATTAGAAGTTTAATGTAAGCATGCTGCTTTTCCAGCAAGTTTAAACCTACAGTATAACGCTGTCCCCTTTAAAATGTGCTCAACAGCATTACAAGTGTGTTGCAATAACAGAACGGGTATTTCAGTGTCCCCATCACAACTGCCAAACAATCGTATTGATCCCCCTACAGAAATAGTAATGATTACACCACATCCATTAATTGCCTCACAAGAATCTGCTACTGAGTGTAATCCCTTGTGTACTGTTGTGTAATTATTTGTACAGTAAACTGCTGTAGGTGTTTACTCAGCTCCGGAGGTCTACTGCGGTACTTGTATGTACCAAAAGCCTTTCTGCATAACAATATGATATTTCATAAGATTAATTATCTGAATATCTTAAAGCCATGTTGTCAGCCTAAAATGAGATCCATTAACTCAGTGGTGGAACTTCCGACAGAACGCCCGGAGGAATGATATCCATGCGCAGCAACCCCTAGCAAGCCCATCACGCCCCCCAGCAACCTCCTGTCACCCCATATTCGGAGCTTAGCGGTGAAGTCCAGGAGGAGGCAGTGACTGCAGTCTGTGTAAATGCATCATCTATAAATGGGCGCACATTGCCTGTAGCGCACAGTCATAAATGGCCGCACACTGCCTGTAGCGCACAGTTATAAATGGCCACACACTGCCTGTAGCGCACAGTCAAGGCTGTTTCTAGCCAATTTGGCTCCCAGTGCGAGATTTAAAAATGCCCCCCCCATGACATGAAAAAAATGCGCCCCCCCCCCCCCCACCTAGATTGAAAAAACCAACAACTTGTGCATGCTCCCGGCAAGGGGGCGTGGCCTCATTTAAATGGCTTTGGCCTCGTCTCAAAAGACTACCTCACAGCCCAGTTTTTGACCCTGCTCCAACAGATCACGGCCACCATAAGTTAAAAAAAAATCTACCATATTAAGCCACACACAGTAATGCCCCCTGCACCATATTATGCCACACACCACAATGCCCTTGATACATTAAATCCCCACATTACGGCAAGCAGAGTCCCCATTTTCCACATTACGGCAAGCAAGAGTCCCTACTTTACACATTACAGTAGGCAAGTGCCCCCATTTTCCACATTACGGCAGGCAAGTGTCCCCATTTTCCACATTACGGCAGGCAAGAGTCCCTACTTTACACATTACGGCAGGCAAGTGTCCCCATTTTCCACATTACGGCAGGCAAGAGTCCCCATTTTCCACATTACAGCAGGCAAGTGTCCCCATTTTCCACATTACGGCAGGCAAGAGTCCCCATTTCACACATTACGGCAGGCAAGAGTCCCCATTTTACACATTGCGGCAGGCAAGAGTCCCCATTTTACACATTACGGCAGGCAAGAGTCCCCATTTTACACATTACGGCAGGCAAGAGTCCCCATTTTACACATTACGGCAGGCAAGAGTCCCCATTTCACACATTACGGCAGACAAGAGTCCCCATTTCACACATTACGGCAGGCAAGAGTCCCTATTTTACACATTACAGCAGACAAGAGTCCCCATTTCACACATTACGGCAGGCAAGAGTCCCCATTTCACACATAACGGCAGGCAAGAGTCCCCATTTCACACATTGCGGCAGGCAAGAGTCCCCATTTTACACATTACTGCAGGCAAGAGTCCCCATTTCACACATTACGGCAGGCAAGAGTCGCCATTTTACACATTACGGCAGGCAAGAGTCACCATTTTACACATTACGGCAGGCAAGAGTCCCCATTTTACACATTATGGCAGTCAGAGTGAGAGATTGAGAGAGAGAGAGAGAGAGAGAGAGAAAGAGAGAGAGAGTATACTTACCTAGGCAATTCCCGCTCTTCGGCCCACCTCCCCAGTCGCTCCTCGCGCCGGCCGCCTCTCCCTCTTCGTAATTTGGCTCCCCCTCCTCCTCAGTACTCCGCTCTGTGGGGGGGGGACGTAACCATGTCATTCCGCAAAACTCCGCCCCCCGAGCGGGGTACTCGGGAAGAGTTAGGAGGGGGAAGCAGGGAGCAACAGTCAGTGCCGTGGCGGGCGCCCCGTGCCCACCCCAAGAAACGGCCCTGCGCACAGTCATAAATGGCCGCACACTTGAGTTGATCGCAGCAGGAACTTTGTTAGCAGTTGGGCAAAACCATGGCCCTCATTCCGAGTTGTTTGCTCGTTAGATTTTTTTGCAACGGAGCGATTAGTCGCAAACTGCGCATGCGCAATGTTCGCAGTGCGCAAAGTAAATTAGCACAAAAGTTTGGTATTTTACTCACGGCCTAACGAAGAAATTTCATCGTTCTGGTGATCGGAGTGTGATTGACAGGAAGTGGGTGTTTCTGGGCGGAAACTGGCCGTTTTATGGGTGTGTGCGAAAAAACGCTGCCGTTTCTGGGAAAAACGCGGAAGGGTCTGAAGAAACGGGGGAGTGTCTGGGCGAACGCTGGGTGTGTTTGTGATGTCAAACCAGGAACGAAACTGACTGAACTGATCTCAGTGTAGGAGTAAGTCTCCAGCTACTCAGAAACTGCAAAGAAATTTCTATTCGCAATTCTGCTAATCTTTCGTTCGCAATTCTGCTATGCTAAGATACACTCCCAGAGGGCAGCGGCCTAGCGTGTGTAATGCTGCTAAAAGCAGCTAGCGAGCGAACAACTCGGAATGAGGGCCCATGTGCACTGCAGGTGTGGCAGATATAACATGTGCAGAGAGAATTAGATTTGGGTGGGTTATTTTGTTTCTGTGCAGGGTAAATACTGGCTGCTCTATTTTTACACTGCAATTTAGATTACAGATTGAACACACCACACCCAAATCTAACTCTCTCTGCACATGTTATATCTGCCTCCCCTACAGTGCACATGGTTTTGCCCAACTGCTAACAAAGTTCCTGCTGCGATCAACTCAGAATCACCCCACTGCCTGCAGCACACAGTCATAAATGGCCGCACACTGCCTGTAGCGCACAGTCATAAATAGCCGCACACTGCCTGTAGCGCACAGTCATAAATAGCCGCACACTGCCTGTAGCGCACAGTCATAAATAGCCGCACACTGCCTGTAGCGCAGTCATAAATGGCCGCACACTGCCTGTAGCGCACAGTCATAAATGTCCGCACACTGCCTGTAGCTCAGTTATAAATAGCTGCACACTGCCTGTAGCGCACAGTCATAAATGGCCGCACACTGCCTGTAGCGCACAGTTATAAATAGCCGCACACTGCCTGTAGCGCACAGTCATAAATGGCCGCACACTGCCTGTAGCGCACAGTCATAAATGGCCGCACACTGCCTGTAGCGCAGTCATAAATGGCCGCACACTGCCTGTAGCGCAGTTATAAATGGCCGCACACTGCCTGTAGCGCACAGTTATAAATAGCCGCACACTGCCTGTAGCGCACAGTCATAAATGGCCGCACACTGCCTGTAGTGCACAGTTATAAATAGCCGCACACTGCCGGTAGCGCACAGTCATAAATGGCCGCACACTGCCTGTAGCGCACAGTTATAAATAGCCGCACACTGCCTGTAGCGCACAGTTATAAATAGCCGCACACTGCCTGTAGCGCACAATTATAAATAGCCGCACACTGCCTGTAGCGCACAGTCATAAATGGCCGCACACTGCCTGAAGCGCACAGTCATAAATGGCCGCACACTGCCTGTAGCGCACAGTTATAAATAGCCGCACACTGCCTGTAGCGCACAGTCATAAATGGCCGCACACTGCCTGTAGTGCACAGTTATAAATAGCCGCACACTGCCTGTAGCGCAGTTATAAATCGCCGCACACTGCCTGTAGCGCACCGTTATAAATGGCCGCACGCCTGTAGCGCAGTTATAAAAAGCCGCACACTGCCTGTAGCGCACAGTTATAAATAGCCGCACACTGCCTGTAGTGCACAGTTATAAATGGCTGCACACTGCCTGCAGCGCACAGTTATAAATAGCGGCACACTGCCTGTAGCGCACAGTTATAAATGGCTGCACACTGCCTGTAGCGCACAGTTATAAATAGCGGCACACTGCCTGTAGCGCACAGTCATAAATAGCCGCACACTGCCTGTAGTGCACAATCATTTACATTGGCTGCATTTACACAGTCTGCACCGTGTAATAGATACAGCTGTCCCTCCTTCCTCGGCACACCCCTAAAAGTTGGCATCTGGAGGCCATCACTTCCATTGCCTCTGGAGGTTACGCCGCTGCATTAAGTAGCCTTTTCTAGAAGCGGGGGCTAATGCAGAGTTGCATACAAGTCCATTTTCTGGAAGGATCTTGTATGTTTTCACTGCGTATATTCCAGAGTCAACTGAGGGTGATTCCCAGGAGTACGCAACTCAGTCACATCTCCACTTGTAGCTGAGGGGCACAGCTGGGTGACTGCAGGGAGTTTGCATGTAGGTCACCTTAGTGAGTGTGTGGCAACGGAACTGCGAGCTAACTGCAGAGCTGTGCAGGGATCAGGGCCGGTTCAGGGGCTTTTTGCGCCCCAGGCGACAATAGGGGCGTGGCTTCATACAGGGGGCATGGTCAGTTACGCCCCTGTACAGTAGTAGCGCCGCTGAAATGATGTGCGGTGCGCAATGATGTCATCGCGTACTGCACAGCAAAGGTCCTCTCCACAAAGAGAAACTAGACGGTACGCGTCTAGTTCCCTTCGTGGAGAGGACCTTTGCTGTGCAGTGCACGATGATGTCAACGCGCACCGCACATCATTACAGTAAAGGTCCTCTCCACAAAGCGGCAGCGGGACAGCGGGCAGCGGGGGGCACAGCAGCAGCGGATCTTGTCATGGTGCCACGCCCTCCGGATAGCGCCGGCACCCTCCGGAAGGCGGCGCCCCGGGCAAAAGTCCTGCTTGCCCATGGCAAGATCCGCTACTGGCAGGGATGCACCTGTTTACAGACGAGTCTCTTACACCAAGAATAGAGCTAGTCCAAGTGTGCACTAATCATGATGCCGGCTATAAAACCAAGTGTATGGATACAGGCAACTATAGCGCTTCCTGCTTCACCTCTTTACTGAGCCGAAGCCGGAAGCAATGCGGGGAGATGTACAAGCATCTCATTTGCCGGAGTGAGGGAGTGAAAACTGCCATTTCCGGCAATCCCTGCCAGCAACACAGCGCATCAGCTGATGCGCTGTGTCTCACTTCCAGGCCGGCTCCACAGGGCATGCGCAAGATCTCCCATGCATCCTGGAGCCTGGCAGCTGCCGCAGATGGCTGCAGTGGCTGTGAATATGGCTACTACAGCTGCAGCTGTCAAAATTGATAGCTACAGCTGTCGGAACGGATTACATACATTTAACCAGCAGACGGGATGCCAGCTGTCAATATCCCGACAGCGGCATCCTGCCCGCCAGAATGCCGGCAGCAGGGCGAGTGCTAAGAGTCCCCTTGCGGGCTCGTTGCGCTCGCAACAGGATCTATTCCCACTCTATGGGTATCGTGGACACCCATGTGTGGGAATAGCCCCGGTGTGCCGGGATTCTGGCTGTCAGGATTTTGGCGTCAGAACCCTGAATGCCGGGATCCCGACAGCCGGCATTTTAACTGCAACCCGTCGGAACGGTCAGTGCCACTGACGTCCATTGCATATCTTGTAGATATAATGATGGGAACACATAGTGCCTCTGTCATTTACCACACATCTCCTCCTCAATACATGGAGAAGCGGTATCAGCAACCACTAATCCCCCTAACGCCTAATCATACAGCTACCCCTCAGTTCCATGTATACAATTGTGGCCGACTTATCAGATTGGTATGAGGCCCTTAGGAACCCATTTATTATTTATTGGGTTGTAGGATCCTATTTACTATATAATATTTGCAGGATATCCCCAAAAAACACCCATTTACTGGGGGGTACCTGCAAATAATAAGTATCACCCCAATGTACTTTGGAGCACTGCAGCATATATGTCCATATCTGCCATGGTCCCTACATTTCTGACGCAGTGGCAGCCCATGTAGGTGTCTATGGGGACTGCAAAGCTGTTATATTTACCAAGCTGACTGGCCACAGCAGCTAAGACCATCTGCAGATGGCGTTAGCCCTTTGTTGCCTATGGGCTACATTCAGCTGACTTTTTGGGGCAATAAGATTCTCTGCACCTCCCAGATGTACAGTGGGAGCCCATCACTGCGATGTGTAAATTGATCACATCAACAGTCACTTTATTTTATGCCGCAGGACCTACTGCGGATGTGCGCTCATCAGACAGCGTATGCCTGAGTATTCTACTACCGAGGTGGAAATTATGCAATATGTAGCCTATAATGGCTAATGCTATTTAAGATTGGGTTAGTTAATGGGGCAAAGCTACAGGAAAGCTTCACAGTACAGAGCTTTGTAAATCTCACAATATAGCAGCTCGGGATGTAGTTACGATCCCGCCAGTCGGGATCCCGGTGGTCAGAATACCGACGCTGGGATCCTGGCCGCCAGGTGTCCAAGGGCTGTTCCCACTTGTGGATGTCCATGACACCCATGGATCAGGAATAGAACCTGTGGTGAGCGCAGCGAGCCACCAAACCAGCTGTGTGACAAGTGCAGCAAGCCCACAAGGTGCTTCATTGCGCTCACCCCCCTGCCGGCATTCTGGCGGACGGGATCACGGCGTCGGTATGTTGACCGCCGGGATCGCATATCCAACGCAGCAGCTTCCATACAAACCGATATCTGGTGCGAAACCCCTGTAATACAGTCAGGCTGTACTTACATTGTGCAAGTATTACCTGAAAACATCTATATTCAGGGATTTTCCCGCAAAATGGGCCTGATTCTGATTTGGAAGTAAAGCAACAACAAAAAAGCATCTGGAATAAATCATGTTACCATGCAAGGGGAGCAAACACGTTTACATATTTTCTGTGCTGGTTAAATACTCTGCTGCTTTTGCATGTAGCCCACACATAGTGGACAGCTTTATTTTTACACTGCAATGTAGATTTCCGTTTGGACACACCCACCCAAGTCTAAATCTTGTCACGTTACATCTGCAGTTACTTACTTTTTTGCTTTACTTTCAAATCACAATCAGGCCCTATGCGTTTAATAAATATGCCCGTTAGTGAGCAGTAACCAGTGATGTGCGGAGGGGTAAGGCAGAGCGTTTCCTGTCATACTAACGTCTGTGTCAGAGTTTTGACTGTATAAACAGTCCTGTTTTTTTTTAGACTATCCCGCTGTCCCACCCACGGGCCGCAGTGTCCCGCGGTGGTGGTGGGAGGGAGTTGGGAGGCTCTGTCTCTCGCTGCTCTGCAGCGGTGAATAGTCTATTCAGTGGAGACAGGAGGAGAGGGGGCATGCCAGCAGCTCACAGAGCTCTGGGCATGCCCACTCAGTGATGAAAATGGGGGCGTGGCTCACAATCGTGGGTCCTCTCACGAAGCCACACCCACTTTTCCTTAGGTCACACCCCCTTTTCAGGCGGGCGCGCACAGGTGTCCCTCCTTCTAAGCCAGACAAGTTGGGAGGTATGTAATATATATGAAATATACAAAGAAGACAGACACTGCCTACCTTCTCCGCACATCTCCGATCAACATTCACCAAATTTCCAGCAGTATATACTGCTGCACCTGTGTATAATGCCCACATGTATATACTGCTGCACCTGTGTATAATGCCCACATGTATATACTGCTGCACCTGTGTATAATGCCCACATGTATATACTGCTGCACCTGTGTATAATGCCCACATGTATATACTGCTGCATCTTTGTATAATGCCCACATGTATATACTGCTGCACCTGTGTATAATGTCCACATGTATATACTGCTGCACCTGTGTATAATGCCCACATATATATACTGCTGCATCTTTGTATAATGCCCACATGTATATACTGCTGCACCTGTGTATGATGCCCACATGTATATACTGCTGCATCTGTGTATAACGCCCACATGTATATACTGCTGCACCTGTGTATAATGCCCACATGTATATACTGCTGCATCTGTGTATAACGCCCACATGTATATACTGCTGCATCTGTGTATAACGCCCACATGTATATACTGCTGCATCTGTGTATAATGCCCACATGTATATACTGCTGCATCTGTGTATAACGCCCACATGTATATACTGCTGCACCTGTGTATAATGCCCACATGTATATACTGCTGCACCTGTGTATAATGCCCATATGTACCCTTGGGCTCCTATATTGTGTGTAAATCTGGCTCTGGTACTAGCCAGTGCCCCCTGAGCCATTTACCTCACCGCACGTACCTTACAGTAACATATGTTTAGTAAGTGTAACAGGAAGATTATTTCACCCAGATACAATCACCAAGAGTTTCCTCCAACAATCACAATGTTAGCAGTGAGGGGAGTGTGTGCTAGTAGTATAGTGGTGAAGCCTGGTTTAATCTCAATATGTAATTTATTATATATTATGCAAAGGGCTTCGGATAATAAAGAAGCCCTATATATGGAAATCTCTAATTTCCCTATTCCAGATATTTATCACACACACACAACTGTATGTAAAAATGCATGTTTATATTGTATATTATAATTCAAGCAAAAGTGTTATATTTACACTTATTACTACCTATAAGTATTGTTAATAAACAGCGAATACAATTACTACCACACAGACACTCCCAATAAATACCTGGATTAACAAAATATAAAACTATTTTCGTGTACGAGATAGAGAGGATGACCAGCTTCCTCATGGAGACGGTTGGCCACTCCCATAAAACTTGGGACCCTGGCTTCAACACAACCAAGTTGAAGGATCCTTTCGGCCCTCATTTCCCCCTCCACTACGGTATGTCGATATATCTGAGGTTTCCTCCCCTCCCGCCATCTCCCATTTAAATGTTATTGGAAACCCTGGCGGTAATTCAGACCTGATCGCTAGGCTGCGTTTCTACACAGCGAGTGATCAGGTCCAATCTGCGCATGCGTATGCACCGCAGTGCGCAGGCGTGTTGCACGGGTACAAAGCAAATTGCCATTCAGCAATGGGTTTGTGCGACGGATCCATTCGCACGGGCGATCGAAAGGAGATTGACAGGAAGAGGGCGTTTGTGGGTGTCAGCTGACCGCTTTCAGGGACTGTCTGGAAAAATGCAGGCGTGTCCATGCGTTTGCAGGGAGGGTTCCTGACCTCAATTCCGGTCCCGGACAGGCTGATGTGATCACAGCCGCTGAGTAAGTCCTGGGCTGCGCAGAGACTGCACAAAATCAGTTTGTACAGCTCTGCTACACATGCGTTCGCACACTTGCACACCTAAAATACACCCCCCCTGTAGGCGGCGAATTATTGATGATATTTGCTTGGCTTTTTATTCCCTTTTTATCTACTGATGTTGCAAAAATCTTTCTTTACATTTTTTATTTTTTATTTAGGGCAAAGAATCAATTTTTTACTCCAGTTATGTTGCATATAAAGCAAATTGGTTATTTATCTCTTCTCAGACACGGTGAGAATGGCGGACCCCTCCCTAGTGGATCACATGACGAGGCTAAAACTGAAACTATTGGAGAAGGTGAGTTAGTAGTGTGGATTATCGGGCCCTCCTGCTATACCTGTGTCATCTTCCTCCTATCACATCTTTTAAACATGCATAATAATTGACTGCCCGCTAATTTCCCCACTTACCCTTTCTAAAGGGGGTACACACGGAGAGATCTGTGCTTAAATTGTAAGCAACCTGACTAGATTGCTTAGAAATTAAGCACTGATCTCTCCATGTGTATGCCCATAGTGATAGCGATGCGCGGGAGGGTTAGGGTACTTTGGGAGGGGCTGTTGGTATTCTGATGGTCGGGATTCGGACTACCGTCATCCCGACCATCAGGATATCATACTGAATCCTAGGGTTATTTTTTTTTTTTTGGATTGTCGGAGGAAACTGGAGTACCTGGAGGAAACCCACGCAAGCACGGGGAGAATATACAAACTCCACACAAACAGGGCCATGGTGAGGGGTGTGGTACATAGGGTCGAACACACTTAGGTCGATGGTGTCTAGGTCGACCACTATTGGTCGATAGTGACTAGGTCGACACACACAAAAAATGTCGACACAAGCATTAGGGTTTTTTATTTTATTTTTTGTTGTCGTTTTCTTCGTAGAGTGACCGGGAACCCCAATTAGTGCACTGGACTCCGGAGGGGTGAGTATTTAGAAAATGGGTGCAGCGTGTGCGGTGGGGGCCCCCTCTGGACTCATTATAGATACGCCAGTGTGACTTGGGGTCTATGTGCAAAGGGGTCTATGCACTAAGCCTTGGGGATAGATAAATAAATGGAGATAAAGGCCCTCATTCTAAGTTGATCGCTCGCTAGCTACTTTTAGCAGCCGTGCAAACGCATAGTCGCCGCCCACGGGGGAGTGTATTTTTGCTTTGCAAGTGTGCGAACGCCTGTGCAGCCAAGGGGTACAAAAACATTTTGTGCAAAACAAGACCAGCCCTGTAGTTACTTATTCTGTGCGATGATATCAGCGACAAAGGTCCCGGAATTGTGGTCAGATACCCGCCCTGCAAACGCCTGGACACGCCATAAACGCCCTCTTCCTGTCAATCTCCCGGCGATTGGCTGTGCGAATGGACTCTTCGCTAGATCCAGTGCACAGCAGCGATGCTCTTTGTGCCCATACAACGCGCGTGAGCATTGCGGCGCATACGCATGCCCAGTTTTGCCATTTTTTTTACCTGAGCGCTGCGCTGTGAAAATCGGCAGTGAGCGATCAACTCGGAATGACCCCCAAATTACCAGCCAATCAGCCCCTAACTGCCATGTTCCAGGCTGTGTTTAAAAAATGACAGGAGCTTATTGGCTGGTGCTGTATCTCCATCCACTTTATACGATTTTTGACTCTCCAACCTTCCATTAAAAGTGTATTAAAACTTAAAAGGGGCATGGCCACGCCCCTTTTACCTGCGACCACGCCCCTTCCTAATTTGTACCGATTGTTATGTGTAAAATGTTGGAGGGTATGCTTTATAGTTTGGCATCACCATTGCTTTACTAATGAGAGAAACCAGAAAATTGCCCTTTTTAGAACTATTCTGTTGATAAACAGACAATTGATTATTTTTCCTCTTTTTGTTCACAGAGATTAGAAAATGAGCGCGACATTGCAGATGATGTGTCTGACACAGAGCCCGCTACAGCAAGTAAGAGTGGGAAACCTGTGTGACTACTCCGATTATAGCCAGGCTTGGACTGGCCCACAGGGGTACAGGGGAAACCACCGGTGGGCCCTACTGCCTGGGGGCCCACCTCCTGCTCTAAGGATCAGGTTCCAGACTGTGCACTTGAATTATACATTATACATATGTTACCTTATACTGGACTATGGTGTATTTTCTACAGTGCATTGCTGTTATAAATCTGTTATTAATCTGGTACATTATCATGCATGCAGCAGCTGAATTTACTGTATATATTTATGAAGGGGCCCAGACGTTGCACTCTCTAATGGTTAGTCAAACCAATAAGGTGGCAGGCCACACCCCCTCTGCAGACTGGCCACACCCCTAACATAGGCCCCTACCACTGCATTCCCCCGGTGGGCCCTACATGCCCCAGTCCAACACTGATTATAGCACAGTCATAGAAGGATACAGGTCCTAATTCAGATCTGATCGCAGCAGCAAATTTGTTAGTTAATGGGCAAAACCATGTGCCTAATTCAGACCTGATCGCTGCTGTGCGTTGTCGCACAGCAGCTGATTAGGTCTGAACTGCGCATGCGCCGCAGTGCGCCGGCACATGCCAGACAGCCAACCGCCATCTCAGCCCTGCGATCGCCTCTGCCTGATTGACAGGCAGGGGCGGTCGCTGAGCTGGAGGGGGCGGGCCGGCGGCTTTTGGACGGCGTTTTAGAGGCGAGGTCTGGGAAACGCAGCAGTGCCCGGACCATGCCGGGGTGGGCCGCAGCGGCTGCGTGACATAACAAGCAGCTGCTGCGACCCGAACAGCGACGAGTAGCTCCCTGCCAGCGTGCAGGAGCTACGCTGGTAGGGAGCTACTCGTCAAGTACAAAAGCATCGCCGCTGTGCGATGCTTTTGTACTTGTGTGGCGGGGCAGAGCCAGACATGTGAGGCGATCTAGCCCTGTGCTGGGCGTCCCCCCGCATGTCTGAGTAACTGATCGTAGCCGAGTAACTGATCAAGTCTGAACTAGGCCCCATAGGGGTCATTCTGAGTTGATCGCTAGCTGCCGTTGTTCGCAGCGCAGCGATCAGGCTAAAAATCGGCATTTCTGCGCATGCGTACGGGCCGCAGTGCGCACGCCCGACGTACTTTCACACAAAACTATGCAGTTTTACACAAGGCCGAGCGACTCTTTTCCGTCGCTCTGTTGATCGGTGAGTGATTGACAGGAAGTGGGTGTTTCTGGGTGGTAACTGACCGTTTTCCGGGAGTGTGCAAAAAAACGCAGGCGTGCCTGGGGAAACGGGGGAGTGGCTGGCCGAAAGCAGGGCGTGTTTGTGACGTCAAAGCAGGAACTAAACAGACTGAAGTGATCGCAAGGTAGGAGTAGGTCTGCAGCTACTTAGGAACTGCTTGAAAAAATTTCAGCGCAGTTCTGCGATCCTTTTCGTTCGCACTTCTGCTAAGCTTAGATACACTCCCAGGGGGCGGCGGCTTAGCGTGTGCAATGCTGCTAAAAGCAGCTAGCGAGCGATCAACACGGAATGAGGGCCAATGTGCACTGGAGGGGGGGCAGATACAACATGTGCAAAGAGAGTTAGATTTGGGTGGGGTGTGTTCAAACTGAAATCTAAATTGCACTGTAAAAATAAAGCAGACAGTATTTACTAGAGATGAGCGCCGGAAATTTTTCGGGTTTGTGTTTTGGTTTTGGGTTCGGTTCCGCGGCCGTGTTTTGGGTTCGACCGCGTTTTGGCAAAACCTCACCGAATTTTTTTTGTCGGATTCGGGTGTGTTTTGGATTCGGGTGTTTTTTTCAAAAAAACCTAAAAAACAGCTTAAATCATAGAATTTGGGGGTCATTTTGATCCCAAAGTATTATTAACCTCAAAAACCATAATTTACACTCATTTTCAGTCTATTCTGAATACCTCACACCTCACAATATTATTTTTAGTCCTAAAATTTGCACCGAGGTCGCTGTGTGAGTAAGATAAGCGACCCTAGTGGCCGACACAAACACCGGGCCCATCTAGGAGTGGCACTGCAGTGTCACGCAGGATGTCCCTTCCAAAAAACCCTCCCCAAACAGCACATGACGCAAAGAAAAAAAGAGGCGCAATGAGGTAGCTGACTGTGTGAGTAAGATAAGCGACCCTAGTGGCCGACACAAACACCGGGCCCATCTATGAGTGGCACTGCAGTGTCACGCAGGATGTCCCTTCCAAAAAAACCTCCCCAAACAGCACATGACGCAAAGAAAAAAAGAGGCGCAATGAGGTAGCTGACTGTGTGAGTAAGATAAGCGACCCTAGTGGCCGACAAAAACACCGGGCCCATCTAGGAGTGGCACTGCAGTGTCACGCAGGATGGCCCTTCCAAAAAACCCTCCCCAAACAGCACATGACGCAAAGAAAAAAAGAGGCGCAATGAGGTAGCTGACTGTGTGAGTAAGATAAGCGACCCTAGTGGCCGACACAAACACCGGGCCCATCTAGGAGTGGCACTGCAGTGTCACGCAGGATGGCCCTTCCAAAAAACCCTCCCCAAACAGCACATGACGCAAAGAAAAATAAAAGAAAAAAGAGGTGCAAGATGGAATTGTCCTTGGGCCCTCCCACCCACCCTTATGTTGTATAAACAGGACATGCACACTTTAACCAACCCATCATTTCAGTGACAGGGTCTGCCACACGACTGTGACTGATATGACGGGTTGGTTTGGACCCCCCCCAAAAAAGAAGCAATTAATCTCTCCTTGCACAAACTGGCTCTACAGAGGCAAGATGTCCACCTCATCATCATCCTCCGATATATCACCGTGTACATCCCCCTCCTCACAGATTATCAATTCGTCCCCACTGGAATCCACCATCTCAGCTCCCTGTGTACTTTGTGGAGGCAATTGCTGCTGGTCAATGTCTCCGCGGAGGAATTGATTATAATTCATTTTAATGAACATCATCTTCTCCACATTTTCTGGATGTAACCTCGTACGCCGATTGCTGACAAGGTGAGCGGCGGCACTAAACACTCTTTCGGAGTACACACTTGTGGGAGGGCAACTTAGGTAGAATAAAGCCAGTTTGTGCAAGGGCCTCCAAATTGCCTCTTTTTCCTGCCAGTATAAGTACGGACTGTGTGACGTGCCTACTTGGATGCGGTCACTCATATAATCCTCCACCATTCTTTCAATGTTGAGAGAATCATATGCAGTGACAGTAGACGACATGTCCGTAATCGTTGTCAGGTCCTTCAGTCCGGACCAGATGTCAGCATCAGCAGTCGCTCCAGACTGCCCTGCATCACCGCCAGCGGGTGGGCTCGGAATTCTGAGCCTTTTCCTCGCACCCCCAGTTGCGGGAGAATGTGAAGGAGGAGATGTTGACAGGTCGCGTTCCGCTTGACTTGACAATTTTCTCACCAGCAGGTCTTTCAACCCCAGCAGACTTGTGTCTGCCGGAAAGAGAGATCCAAGGTAGGTTTTAAATCTAGGATCGAGCACGGTGGCCAAAATGTAGTGCTCTGATTTCAACAGATTGACCACCCGTGAATCCTTGTTAAGCGAATTAAGGGCTCCATCCACAAGTCCCACATGCCTAGCGGAATCGCTCCGTGTTAGCTCCTCCTTCAATGTCTCCAGCTTCTTCTGCAAAAGCCTGATGAGGGGAATGACCTGACTCAGGCTGGCAGTGTCTGAACTGACTTCACGTGTGGCAAGTTCAAAGGGCATCAGAACCTTGCACAACGTTGAAATCATTCTCCACTGCGCTTGAGACAGGTGCATTCCACCTCCTATATCGTGCTCAATTGTATAGGCTTGAATGGCCTTTTGCTGCTCCTCCAACCTCTGAAGCATATAGAGGGTTGAATTCCACCTCGTTACCACTTCTTGCTTCAGATGATGGCAGGGCAGGTTCAGTAGTTTTTGGTGGTGCTCCAGTCTTCTGTACGTGGTGCCTGTACGCCGAAAGTGTCCCGCAATTCTTCTGGCCACCGACAGCATCTCTTGCACGCCCCTGTCGTTTTTTTAAAAATTCTGCACCACCAAATTCAAGGTATGTGCAAAACATGGGACGTGCTGGAATTTGCCCATATTTAATGCACACACAATATTGCTGGCGTTGTCCGATGCCACAAATCCACAGGAGAGTCCAATTGGGGTAAGCCATTCTGCGATGATCTTCCTCAGTTGCCGTAAGAGGTTTTTAGCTGTGTGCGTATTCTGGAAAGCGGTGATACAAAGCGTAGCCTGCCTAGGAAAGAGTTGGCGTTTGCGAGATGCTGCTACTGGTGCCGCCGCTGCTGTTCTTGCGGCGGGAGTCCATACATCTACCCAGTGGGCTGTCACAGTCATATAGTCCTGACCCTGCCCTGCTCCACTTGTCCACATGTCCGTGGTTAAGTGGACATTGGGTACAACTGCATTTTTTAGGACACTGGTGAGTCTTTTTCTGACGTCCGTGTACATTCTCGGTATCGCCTGCCTACAGAAGTGGAACCTAGATGGTATTTGGTAACGGGGGCACACTGCCTCAATAAATTGTCTAGTTCCCTGTGAACTAACGGCGGATACCGGACGCACGTCTAACACCAACATAGTTGTCAAGGCCTCAGTTATCCGCTTTGCAGCAGGATGACTGCTGTGATATTTCATCTTCCTCGCAAAGGACTGTTGGACAGTCAATTGCTTACTGGAAGTAGTACAAGTGGGCTTACGACTTCCCCTCTGGGATGACCATCGACTCCCAGCAGCAACAACAGCAGCGCCAGCAGCAGTAGGCGTTACACGCAAGGATGCATCGGAGGAATCCCAGGCAGGAGAGGACTCGTCAGAATTGCCAGTGACATGGCCTGCAGGACTATTGGCATTCCTGGGGAAGGAGGAAATTGACACTGAGGGAGTTGGTGGGGTGGTTTGCGTGAGCTTGGTTACAAGAGGAAGGGATTTACTGGTCAGTGGACTGCTTCCGCTGTCGCCCAAAGTTTTTGAACTTGTCACTGACTTATTATGAATGCGCTGCAGGTGACGTATAAGGGAGGATGTTCCGAGGTGGTTAACGTCCTTACCCCTACTTATTACAGCTTGACAAAGGGAACACACGGCTTGACAAATGTTGTCCGCATTTCTGGTGAAATACTTCCACACCGAAGAGCTGATTTTTTTGGTATTTTCACCAGGCATGTCAACGGCCATATTCCTCCCACGGACAACAGGTGTCTCCCCGGGTGCCTGACTTAAACAAACCACCTCACCATCAGAATCCTCCTGGTCAATTTCCTCCCCAGCGCCAGCAACACCCATATCCTCCTCATCCTGGTGTACTTCAACACTGACATCTTCAATCTGACTATCAGGAACTGGACTGCGGGTGCTCCTTCCAGCACTTGCAGGGGGCGTGCAAATGGTGGAAGGCGCATGCTCTTCACGTCCAGTGTTGGGAAGGTCAGGCATCGCAACCGACACAATTGGACTCTCCTTGTGGATTTGGGATTTCGAAGAACGCACAGTTCTTTGCGGTGCTTTTGCCAGCTTGAGTCTTTTCAGTTTTCTAGCGAGAGGCTGAGTGCTTCCATCCTCATGTGAAGCTGAACCACTAGCCATGAACATAGGCCAGGGCCTCAGCCGTTCCTTGCCACTCCGTGTGGTAAATGGCATATTGGCAAGTTTACGCTTCTCCTCCGACAATTTTATTTTAGGTTTTGGAGTCCTTTTTTTACTGATATTTGGTGTTTTGGATTTGACATGCTCTGTACTATGACATTGGGCATCGGCCTTGGCAGACGACGTTGCTGGCATTTCATCGTCTCGGCCATGACTAGTGGCAGCAGCTTCAGCATGAGGTGGAAGTGGATCTTGATCTTTCCCTAATTTTGGAACCTCAACATTTTTGTTCTCCATATTTTAATAGGCACAACTAAAAGGCACCTCAGGTAAACAATGGAGATGGATGGATACTAGTATACAATTATGGATGGACTGCCGAGTGCCGACACAGAGGTAGCTACAGCCGTGGACTATTGTACTGTACTGTGTCTGCTGCTAATATAGACTGGATGATAATGAGATGTAGTATGTATGTATAAAGAAGAAAGAAAAAAAAACCACGGGTAGGTGGTATACAATTATGGATGGACTGCCGAGTGCCGACACAGAGGTAGCTACAGCCGTGGACTACCGTACTGTGTCTGCTGCTAATATAGACTGGTTGATGAGATGTAGTATGTATAAAGAAGAAAGAAAAAAAAACCACGGGTAGGTGGTATACAATTATGGACGGACTGCCGAGTGCCGACACAGAGGTAGCTACAGCCGTGGACTACCGTACTGTGTCTGCTGCTAATATAGACTGGTTGATAATGAGATGTAGTATGTATAAAGAAGAAAGAAAAAAAAAAACCACGGGTAGGTGGTATACAATTATGGACGGACTGCCGAGTGCCGACACAGAGGTAGCTACAGCCGTGGACTACCGTACTGTACTGTGTCTGCTGCTAATATAGACTGGATGATAATGAGATGTAGTATGTATAAAGAAGAAAGAAAAAAAAACCACGGGTAGGTGGTATACAATTATGGACGGACTGCCGAGTGCCGACACAGAGGTAGCTACAGCCGTGGACTACCGTACTGTACTGTGTCTGCTGCTAATATAGACTGGTTGATAAAGAGATGTAGTATGTATGTATAAAGAAGAAAAAAAAACCACGGGTAGGTGGTATACAATTATGGATGGACTGCCGAGTGCCGACACAGAGGTAGCTACAGCCGTGGACTACTGTACTGTGTCTGCTGCTAATATAGACTGGTTGATAAAGAGATGTAGTATGTATGTATAAAGAAGAAAGAAAAAAAAAACACGGGTAGGTGGTATACAATTATGGACGGACTGCCGAGTGCCGACACAGAGGTAGCTACAGCCGTGGACTACCGTACTGTACTGTGTCTGCTGCTAATATAGACTGGTTGATAAAGAGATGTAGTATGTATGTATAAAGAAGAAAGAAAAAAAAACCACGGGTAGGTGGTATACAATTATGGATGGACTGCCGAGTGCCGACACAGAGGTAGCTACAGCCGTGGACTACTGTACTGTGTCTGCTGCTAATATAGACTGGTTGATAAAGAGATGTAGTATGTATGTATAAAGAAGAAAGAAAAAAAAACCACGGGTAGGTGGTATACAATTATGGACGGACTGCCGAGTGCCGACACAGAGGTAGCTACAGCCGTGGACTACCGTACTGTACTGTGTCTGCTGCTAATATAGACTGGTTGATAAAGAGATGTAGTATGTATGTATAAAGAAGAAAGAAAAAAAAACCACGGGTAGGTGGTATACAATTATGGATGGACTGCCGAGTGCCGACACAGAGGTAGCTACAGCCGTGGACTACTGTACTGTGTCTGCTGCTAATATAGACTGGTTGATAAAGAGATGTAGTATGTATGTAAAAAGAAGAAAGAAAAAAAAACCACGGGTAGGTGGTATACAATTATGGATGGACTGCCGAGTGCCGACACAGAGGTAGCTACAGCCGTGAACTACCGTACTGTGTCTGCTGCGACTGGATGATAAATAATGATATAAAAAATATATATATATCACTACTGCAGCCGGACAGGTATATATTATATAATGACGGACCTGCTGGACACTGTCTGTCAGCAGAATGAGTTTTTTATAGAATAAAAAAAAAAACACCACACAAGTCACACGACGAGTGTTTAACTTTTTCAGGCAATCACAATATAGTTTACTACTAACTATACTGGTGGTCAGTGTGGTCAGGTCACTGGTCAGTCACACTGGCAGTGGCACTCCTGCAGCAAAAGTGTGCACTGTTTAATTTTAATAATATGTACTCCTGGCTCCTGCTATAACCTATAACTGGCACTGCTCCCCAGTCTCCCCCACAATTATAAGCTGTGTGAGCACAGTCAGATATATACATAGATGATGCAGCACACTGGGCTGAGCAGTGCACACAGATATGGTATGTGACTGAGTCACTGTGTATCGTTTTTTTCAGGCAGAGAACGGATTATATTAAATAAAACTGCACTGTCTGCCGTCTGGTGGTCACTGTGGTCAGTCACTACTAAACTCTGCACTCTCTACAGTACTCCTAAGCTCCAGTAAATCAAGTGTCTCTGTCTCAAATCAATCTCACTCTCTCTCTTCTAATCTAAATGGAGAGGACGCCAGCCACGTCCTCTCCCTATCAATCTCAATGCACGTGTGAAAATGGCGGCGACGCGCGGCTCCTTATATAGAATCCGAGTCTCGCGAGAATCCGACAGCGTCATGATGACGTTCGGGCGCGCTCGGGTTAACCGAGCAAGGCGGGAAGATCCGAGTCGCTCGGACCCGTGAAAAAAAAACATGAAGTTCGGGCGGGTTCGGATTCCGAGGAACCGAACCCGCTCATCTCTAGTATTTACCCTGCACAGAAACAAAATAACCCACCCAAATCTAACTCTCTCTGCACATGTTATATCTGTCCCCCCCGCAGTGCACATGGTTTTGCCCATTAGCTAACAAATTTGCTGCTGCGATCACATCTGAATTAGGCCCATAGTCAAGATACCAGCTGTCGGAATCCCGGCGTTCACAGCCGGTGAAATACAGACGCTCGGAATCCTGACAAATTCTGGGTATTCCCACTCGGTTGGTGGGTCCACGCCACCAACTGAGTGGAAAAAGAACCTGTGGCGAACAAGTGGGAATAGAACCTGCTAAGTTGGCTTGTTTAACATTGATTACTATTGCTGTTTGACATCCATCGGTCAAAGCCTTTGATCATCAATGTTAGACTAATTATGCCCCATCCCGCCTCTCCACTTGCAAAATGCAACAAAATCTGCATACGGACGCAGGTTTACAAATTTTGTGTACTTATGCCAGTAACATGCGGTGGGGTGAGGCAGAGCCTTTCCTGTCATATTAACAAAGAATATGTTAGAAAGGGTGTAGTACGGCTGACCGGCAGTCTCCTGACCGCCGGTCAGCTTACCGACGCCGGGATCCCGGCAGCATACCGACGCCGGGATCCCGGCGGGGAGGGGCGAGTGCAGCAAGCCACGGGTTCTATTCCCACTCTATGGGTGTCGTGGACACCCACGAGTGGAAATAGTCCCTGTTGGTCGGCATGCCGACCATCGGGACAGTGACCCATCGGGCTGGTGGAGGAGGTCATGTGACTGTCGGTCAGCTGACCGGCGGTCACATGAATACCACCCGTTAGAAATACCTTCCTTGTATTATACTAATCATTTTTATAGTCAAATCTCTGGAGTAAAAAGCCTATGGCAGGTGAGGCAGTGCCCCCCCGCCTACCTTATCCACACATCTCTAATCAAAACTTCCCAAATTTCCAGCAGTTCATACTGCTGCACCTGTGTATAATGCCCACATGTACCCTTTGGCTCACATATTGGGGGTCATTCCGTGTTGTTCGCTCGTTATTTTTTTTAGCTACGGAGCGATTAGTCGCAAACTGCGCATGCGCAATGTACGCAGCGCGCCTGCGCCAAGTAAGTTAGCTCAAAAGTTTGGTATTTTACTCACGGCGTAACAAAGTTTTTTCATCGTTCTGGTGATCGTAGTGTGATTGACAGGAAGTGGGTGTTTCTGGGCGGAAACTGACCGTTTTCTGGGAGTGTGCGGAAAAACGCAGGCGTTTCAGGGAAAAACGCGGGAGTGTCTGGAGAAACGGGGGAGTGGCTGGGCGAACGCTGGGCGTGTGTGTGACATCAAACCAGGAACGAAACTGACTGAACTGATCGCTATTTGTGAGTAAGTCTGGAGCTACTCAGAAACTGCTAAGAAATTTCTATTCGCAATTCTGCTAATCTTTCGTTCGCAATTCTGCTAAGCTAAGATACACTCCCAGAGGGCGGCGGCTTAGCGTGTGCAATGCTGCTAAAAGCAGCTAGCAAGCGAACAACTCGGAATCACCCCCATTGTGTGTAAATCTGGCTCTGGTACTAGCCAGTGACTCTTGAGAAATTTGAAGAAAGAAAGAAATAATTCCAGCGCGTCACAACCACCTAACTAATACAATTTGGTCGTATGTGTTGAAAAAAGCAGCTCTCAACTGGACAGTACTGACCTGTCCACCAACAAAACAGCACAAGATTGATAATATATTATCAGAGAGCGCATATAGCTGTATATATCAAATTTATTACATATAAAATAAAATAAACACATGTACATATAAAAAATAAACAATCAATTAAAAATTCCCCCTACTACAGCGGATTAAATTTGACCGAACACTTTTGCTATATCCAGATTTAAAGTTCATAATATGACCTTATTCTCAGTTTAAAGTCCCGAACAATATGCAGTCCTATTTAAGAACAGTTGATGATGCCTGCCGTTTTTATCCAGCTGTGAGCATTTTCACATGCTCTTAGAGATCTCCTTATGTATCTGATAGACAGCCGGCATTCCACTCCCGTTAATTGGTGCCGCAAAACGGCCAAGTACTTTGGATGCTTAAGCTTTAGTATCAGTATTAAAGGACTTATACGTCCACTCTCACTGTGCTAATAGGGCCACATTGCAAGATTGTCCACTTTACTCACGGCCAGGAGCGTGCCTGTTTGTTATCTGTGGACGGCCCCCGTTGTCGGTCTCAGCCACAGTCGAGAGAAGGCACCTTTTTTTGTTGCGGGGTGCACCGGAGGATCTCTCAAGATGGTCAGCTTCCAAACGGACAGTAATTTTGAAGGATGATAGTCAACTGGATACCGCTGGTAGTAGGAAGGACGTCAATACAGAATAGGCCCACAGGACTGTGGCCCTATTAGCACAGTGAGAGTGGACGTATAAGTCCTTTAATACTGATACTAAAGCTTAAGCATCCAAAGTACTTGGCCGTTTTGCGGCACCAATTAACGGGAGTGGAAAGCCGGCTGTCTATCAGATACATAAGGAGATCTCTAAGAGCATGTGAAAATGCTCACAGCTGGATAAAAACGGCAGGCATCATCAACTGTTCTTAAATAGGACTGCATATTGTTCGGGACTTTAAACTGAGAATAAGGTCATATTAAGAACTTTAAATCTGGATATAGCAAAAGTGTTCGGTCAAATTTAATCCGCTGCAGTAGGGGGAATTTTTAATTGATTGTTTATTTTTTATATGTACATGTGTTTATTTTATTTTATATGTAATAAATTTGATATATACAGCTATATGCGCTCTCTGATAATATATTATCAATCTTGTGCTCTTGAGAAATTTACCTCACCGCACGTCCCTGAGTTATGCGCTGCCCGCATTGGTGTATTTTATGGCAAACAGATGTACATACAACAACTCAGCATTGTTAGATAATATTATACCTCATAGAGACAGAGCTGATAGATCCTGTAGCAATTTCAGTATTATTTAACACAGCTGTTTGTTCTCAGGGAGTTATGATGGACAGGAAGAGGCCTTGCAGTCTGCTCTACGCAGGAGGAAGGATCTGCTGCACAAACTGCGAGTAAGCTAACCATGATGCTGTCTGGTACAGAAAAGGCACACCTCCGAAATATATCCACACATAAAACAGTATTAACATATTGGCTTTTCTAAATCCATTTGCCAGTCAACCCCAGTGGAGTTGCAAATCCAATGGTTTGTGGTCTGCGCAGGTGCGAAACCCATTCTGCGCAATATTGGATGCAGCCCCCTTGGCTGACATGTTGGGGCATTGGTGGGAAGGCATCCGTCACTGTTCCTCAGACGCAGCACTCGGATTTTGCAGATGCACACAGGAGGCGTCTATCTCACATAGAAACATCCTGCTGCATTTGTACAGAATTGCACAGACGCTTAGATTACAGTCATTCTTACCTGGGTCTAGTGACAGCACCATATTTAATAATGTTATGGCATATGGAGCAATTAAACGTTGTGCTTTCTTCCATTAGGGACCATTTCTCATTGAATATTTGTGGCTTATTCCCTGAAAACACCCATTTTCGGGGTTAACTGCAAACATTTAGGGGTATATTCAATTAGGGTCGGATCCATTCCGACATGCATTTGTCGGAATGGATCCGACAACCCCTATTTTAAAAAGTCGAATTGAGATGAGGGACCCAGAGGGGGGAGCCGTGGGGAGACGGAGGAGATCAGCGCTACAGTAGCGCTGCAGAAGGATGTCACACAGCCACCTGACCTCACGGCAGTGTCCACCCGGCCCCAGCAAGCGTGACCTCACTTGCTGGAGCCGGGTGGACGCTGCTGTGAGCGGCGCGGCTTTGAGACATCCTGCTGCAACGCTGTGCTGTAGCGCTTCTCTCCCCTGTATGCCCGCGGCTGTCCCCCGTCTCCCCGCGGCCCCCCCCTTCCTCCTCTGGGTCCCACATCTCAGTCCGACATTTTTTTATGTCGGACTGAGATGGTCGAAAAGGGGGCCAAAACCGTTTTCGACACAAGCACGTGGATCGGCAGCTATTCCGCCGATCCACGTGCTTTTCGACAAGTCGTATTCCTCGACTTGTCGAATATATTGAATAGGTTGGATCCCCTTCCAACCTAAAAAAAAGTTGAAAACTGACGTCTTTTCGACAGACGGCAGCTTTCGATGTCAATTGAATATACCCCTTAGTATCCCCCAAATATATGACTGATATGTCAGATATCTGCTGGGATCCCTTCATTCCTGGCTGCAGCTGCAGCCCAAATAGGTTTCTGTGGCAGATTTACCAAGCTTCGGAAAGAGAAGCATTACGAAGATTGTCCTCCGCAGCTATCGCCATATAAAGATGGCATTAGCCCGTTGTAGCCTATGGGCTACAGATTGTATAATTAGCCTTTCAGAGCTCCTGTCCCTGCGGTTTCTTGGTCATTCATCTGGCTGTAAGAATCGCATCCTGCAAAGTGATTCTGGGTGCTAATATCGTGCCCAGATCGCATTGCAAATGCAATTTTTGATAAATGGGCCCCATAACGTGTGATTAATACACATGCATGCACCTTCTACTTTCCACAAAACTTTCCAGATTGATCAAAGCCTACATATTGGGGGTAATTTCAAGTTGATCGCAGCAGGAATTTTGTTAGCAGTTGGGCAAAACCATGTGCACTGCAGGGGGGGCAGATATAACATGTGCAGAGAAAGTTAGATTTGGGTGTGGTGTGTTCGATCTGCAATCTAATTTGCAGTGTAAAAATAAAGCAGCCAGTAATTACCCTGCACAGAAACAAAATAACCCACCCAAATCTAACTCTCTCTGCACATGTTATATCTGCCCCCCCCCCTGCAGTGCACATGGTTTTGCCCAACTGCTAAAAAATTTCCTGCTGCGATCAACTTGGAATTACCCCCATTGTGTTCTCCCAGCCCCTACCTCACTCTCTTTTACAAGCTTGCAAAATGCAGTGATGTACTCACTTTCCAGTTACTTAAAACATGTCACCAGGAAACAAAAAAATAAATTGTAAACATTTTTTGATGGATTGTGTATTTGGTATTGCTATACATGGGAGCAAAGGCGTGTGCAGGGGGAGTGCCTGGTGCGCACAGGCACCCCCTAATGTCCGACAATCCGATCTCACATGCTTGATGCAGCGATCGCCGAGCAGGCTGATTACTGTCCCCTCTGCGTTGCACTCTGTCAGGACTGCATTACTGACTGGACGCCTGGGTTAATCAAGGGTGCCACTGCCACCGGCTTTCAAACTCCCGGCTCTACCTCCATGTACAAAAACTGCGTGATGTGACGTGATGACATCATGCTGCTCACACGCCCACCCGTCACACGCCCACCTCTCTCCTTCTATTCTAGCCAACGCCAGCCACTGATGAGGAGCAGCATGCAGCCAGTATTCCTCTTAGGAAGACAAATTCAATACTGGCAGGTGGTCGGCAGCAGCATTGACACGTCACTCATTTATCCAGCAGCAGCAGCACTAGTCTGCGACTGCCAGTGTCAGTGAGTGACTGCAGCTTGCAGGGGAAAGAGAGGGGTAGCCAGACCAGGCTGAAGAGGAGCAGTGTAATTGCAGTGAGTGTCATCAGGAGTGTTTGTTTGGTGCACACCACAACATCTGACAATGCTTCTGCATTATTAGGATTGGTACAAGGGTGGATATTTTATATTACGCTGACCGTCAATAGATGGTGCTAGACACGCCCAAAAGGCGGTGCTAGACACACCCCTCCAACAGTGCACCCCCTAATAAAATGTGCTGCGCACGCCTATGCATGGGAGAGTTTATTACATTTCAAAAAGCATCTTTGTTATATATCGTATGGTACCAAAAGAAAGCCTTATCCTTTGGTAGACCAAGGAATAAAATAAATTATTCCCAGGTAAATTGTCAGATCACCATAATGTAAGTCTGTCAGTAAATGGGAGAGAAATATGGATAGGAAGCTATTAGAAATGTATTTATCTTCTGATAGTTTTTCCACTGTTTTGACTCTGGGCCTCTTGCACATAGGAGCAACACCTCCTAGAAGAGATAGCTCGGCCTCATACCTGGGAAGGAACGCGGAGAAAAAAACCAAATATAGAAAATATGCATCAGTTCCCCCCGATGCACATCTACCATACATCTCCTCCACCAGAGCCCCCCATGCGCTATTACCCACCACCACCGCCACCACCTCCACCAGAACCACCAAGAATCATCCAGCAACAGGTATTTACACATATGGTTCTATATAGAAGGTCTGCTATGTACATATATAGCTTATTATGGTCCTGATTATGGGTTAAAGTGGGAATTCGGAAGGAGCATGCCGTGGTCATATGGAAAAGTGGACGCGGATGTGTGTGAGCCACAATCAGGCCTTATGTGCACCAACATTCACAATGTTTGCGCATTTCAGTATGTGCCAGATTTTATACTTAAATTTAGATTTATAGCTGTGTAGTTGTTATCTATATCAGTATCTAACTTGTCCGCATGAGGAAGATCAGATTGGATGAGATCTAGCTGTTTTGCAATCGCGTGGAGCGTCTGGATAACTTCTAGTGTTACTGAGGCCTGTTGGTGCACTCGTTAGCTGAGTGAACATACTGGCTAGTGGCTGTCATCTTCTGACTGCATTTGCCAATGTGCCTGATGATAATTAACATAATTAACATTTATGTATATAGCACCAGCATATTCCATTGCGCTTTACAATTGCAAACTTCCAGGGAATCATTACCAGGCACCGCTCTAGTTTTCCCCACAGATCACTGTATCGCTGGTACGGCTGTGCTGAGTTTACTGAACTGTAATCATTCGACATCTCAGTGCGCAGAGCTAAATTTTGGTCTTGGATAAGTACATCCTACTCAGCGGGTCTGATCGGTTGCCACTGAAGATTTATATGTTCCGCTGAGCTCTGCACATACGTGTTTGTGACGGGGCGGTGAGCTAAATGATTACAAGTGGTGAGAATTGTGAAGGGGGCAATACTGATGGTAGATATTAATTGATAATGACTGATAGAAAGTGGGTGATGAGGGGGCTTTAAATATGAAAAAAGTCTATGAGAGGAGAAGGTAAGCTTGACGGGTGAGAGAATGATGAAGAGTGTGTGCAATGGTAACAGTGGGGAATGTGACTGTGATAGGGAAAGAGTGTGATATAGGTGGGAAGAGATGCATAATGGAACTGATAGTACAGATCAGGGATGCCATCAAAACGGTAAGGCCCCCATAACAACTCCTTGATTGGTACTGTGGCAGTCTTTACCTATGTAATTCCAGAAGCACCAAGTCACAACCACAGCACATAAAGTATACACACACACACACACACACACACACACACACACACACACACACACACACACACACACACACACACACACACACAGGGCCGTCTTTTCGTATGGGCTCAATGGGCTCTTGCCCAAGGGCCCCAGGAGTATAAGGCTGATAGCTGAGGGTCCCCTCTTTCCAGGGGTACCAGATTTTTGAAAATCGGCCATGGGGAACCGGAGATATCAGACTTGAAAGAAGTGGTCCCCATTCAAGCCTGTTAATTGCTCTTTCCAGCCAGATATCTCAGGTTCTGTCTGACTTAGAGGTTTTCTGAGGGTATAATCCTAAAGCCGTGACTCTCCCCTTTTGGTGGACACTGGCAGCTTGTCTCTACTATGCCCAGAACCAGAGATATCAGCCTTCAAGCAGCTGGTCCCTGCTCCAGCTCCACATGCCTAATATGCAGTTTTAGATTTTCATTGGTGAATTGCTCTGGCTCCTGAACTCTGATCCCCAAGTTCCCAGAACCTCCTGAAAAGTGGCACTCTCTAGTTTTTTATTATCCCATTCAAAGCTAAGAAATACATTTTCAGGAATTTGAGATATCTGCAGTCAAGCAAGCTGCCTTCCCACCGGAAATTGATAAATATTAAGCCCACTCCACTATCCACCCCTCCCCTACGTATTAAACACCCCCTACCTCCCTGAAAGTCATGTACTAGGGCTTCTTCATTCAGCCCAATGCCCTCTTCTACAGTTTAGCCCCAGCTGTACAGTAAAGGAGTAATTAGCAGAAATTACTGCCCCAGGTCCTACATGCTGAATGGAAGATAGAACACCCCCTACCGCCCACGGGACATCAAAGCTGCCGTTGATAGCACCCCCCACCCCTATCGCTGGAGGATGGGTAGGGGGCCCAGTGCATTGCTGTGCCCAGGGGCCTACACTGCTGTTAAGACGGCCCTGCACACACACACACACACACACACACACACACACACACACACACACACACACACACACACACACACACACACACACACACACACACACACACACACACACGCGATGGCATCACCACTGACAACAGCACTCCGACCCCAAAGTGTTCTAGATTACAAACATATGCAGCCAACCAGCACAAGGGGTAAGTAAAAAAACAAAAACCTCAAATGTTGGGGTTGGTAAATATCATACACAATTAGGATTAGGAAGACTATGTAATTTATATATTTATATATATATATATATATATATATATATATATATCTCCTATATAATAGCCCTGATCTGTGACTTTGTGACTCATTTGCTAACGCTGGGCGGAGTCACAACACTGGGCGGAGTTAGTCAAATGAGTCACAGATCTGGCCAAATCTATAGGAGACTAGGAGCAGAAGCAGATACTGGGCATGGCACAGGCAGGGGTGCATACCTCCCAGCTTTCTTCAGGAGCTTTCTTCAGGCAGAAGGAGGGACACACACTCAGCGAAAAGGGGGCGTGGCTTCACGGGAGGACCCCCTGTTTTCGTCAGTGAGGGGGCATGCCCAGCGCTCTGTGAGCTGCTGGCATGCCCCCAGGGGCTGATTATGAGTCCGGGGGGCCCAGGGCACTTGAGACAGGGGAGCCCTATCTCATTGCTGTGCCTGCTGTGGGGTTGGGGGCGTGGCCTAACTGTGGGACTCGAGGCCACGCCCCTTATGCAAATTCCGGGATTTTTTTTTTTTTTTATGGCATTTTGGCCCCTCAGCTAGGGCTAAATCCAGAGGAGGTGGTCGCTCCCCCCTACACACTCGCACAGGCAGAAGAAAGCAGGGAGACTGCTGCCTCCCTGCAACACCACAGACCTGCCAATACGCAGCAGCGTGTGGTGACTGTAGCACAATGCTGCCGTTGTTGCTGGCAGGACGGGGGAGCTTCTGAGCTGGGATAGAGCTACTCGAGCCGGGGGGCCCCCTAAAACTGTGGGGCCAACGGTACGTATCCCCTGCCCCCCCCCTTAATCCGGCTCTGCTGCTGGAACCCCCCCTTAATCCGTACCCCCTGATGCCCCCTCTCATACTTGCCTACTCTCCCGGAATGGCCGGGAGGCTCCCGAAAATCGGGTGACCCTCCCGGCCCCACGGAAGAGCAGACAAGTCTCCCGTTTTTTTAAGTCCCCCCCTGCCCGGCCGCCCACTTTGAGAGTAAAGTGGGCGGTCCGGACAGTAGATGACGCGATTCTTGTTGAATCGCGTCATCATAGTCACGCCCCCCCTGCTGTAAAATGCCGGTTATCGCGGCATTACAGAGCGGGGGCGTGGTTTAAACGGGTCCGCTATAACCCCGCCCTCGTTCCGCCTCCTCCCCGCCCCGTTCTGCCTCCTCCCCGCCCCCTCCTCTCTACATTGCCCTGCCCAGCCCCTCCACTGAGCCGTCCTGGCAGCTCTCTCCCGGAGAGAGCTGCCAGAAGGTAGGTAACTATGCCCACTCTCCCTCTGTCTCCACTATACAGGAGCTTTCCAACTGCCCCCCCCACCGCGGGACACTGCGACCCGCGGGTGGGACAGCGGGACAGACCTCAAAAAATGGGACTGTCCCGCGAAAATCGGGACATTTGGGAGGTATGGGGGTGTGTGAGGGGGTATGCCGTACAGACAGACGGGCACCGGCTCACTGTGTGCTTGACCCCCCACATCAGCATACTCAGCAGGGTCTCTCTGGCGTGGAGGAGCGTCACTTTCTGGCACACTCCACGCTTCTTAGCTGCAGTTTTGTGGGGCACCAGCCGTTCCGTACTGCCTCTGTTATCTCCAGCCTCGGCAACCCCACCGCTAGCTGCAGCGCTGCCACCCGCAGTGAGGTGCGCCCAGCTCCTTCACACACTTTAGCCGGGGGGTAGCGCTGCAGAAGTCAGAGCTGTTTGCAGGCTCCGACCCCCTCCTCCCTCCAGCCGCGTCTCCTGGGAGCTAACCAGTCACTCCCAGTCTCCCCTTACCACAGTGCCCAGCAGCCGCAAGGTCCGCGCCACGTGCATGCTATGACCCCCTCCTCCCTCCAGCCGCAGCATCTCCTGGGGGCTAACCAGTCACTCCCAGTCTCCCCTTACCACAGTGCCCGGCAGCTGCGCGAGGTCTGCGGTGTGTGACTGAGGAGGGGGGGAGGGATGCGGACGGGTAGAGGAAGCAGGACTCCAGCCTAAGAGAGTCAGCCATGCCAAGTCTCCACCAGCAGCAGATCCCAACAGGTTGGAGTGGAACAGCAGCAGCCAGCAGCAGTAACTCCGGTAAGACACATCTGTCTGTCACCACTGTTTTGTCCCTAATACCAATCTCTCCCGTGCCCTGTGTTCTGTCATGTCCCTTTCACCCCTGGCCTTGCCCTGCCACCCTTATCCTGGCCCTTTCACCCTTATCCTGGCCCTTTCACCCTTATCCTGGCCCTGTCACCCTTATGCTGGCCCTGTTACCCCTATCCTGGCCCTGTCACCCCTGTGCTTGCCCTGACAACCCTATACTGGCCCTGTCACCCCTGTCCTGGTCCTGCCGGCCCTACCCTGGCCCTGTCACCCCTATCCTGTCCCTGTCATTTCTGTCCTGGCCCCGTCGCCCCTGTCCTGGCCCCGTCACCCCTGTCCCCGTCACCCCTGTTCTGACCCTGTCACCCCTGTCCTGGCCCCGTCAATCCTGTTCAGACCCTGTCACCCCTGTCCCGGCCCTGTTACTGCATACCCTCCAACTACCTTTTTGGCAGGTACAGTACCCGCAGCGCCTCCAGACCTCTCCCCAATGCACACCTCCCCCTCCACCACATGCAGCACTCCACCCCTCCCCCACACGCTGTGCCTCCAGACCCCCTACACCACCCACGGCTCCCACTCCTCCGCCTCTTCACCACCCACAGCACCTCCAGGCCCCTCCACCATTCACCCCCCTTATATGTCTCCCCCCACACCTGCCCCCCTCCACCCGCAGCATCTGCAGACACCCTCCTCCATCCGCGTTCCCCCCCACCCACCCCTCCCCCACCAATGGCACCCCTGCACCTGCCCCTCCACCACCTGCAGCACCTCCGGACCTCCTTCCCCATCCGCCGCACCACCCGTACCTGCCCCTCCCCTACCCATGGCGCCTGCGGACCCCTACCCCAACCCCGGCACTCCCGCCCCTTCCTATCCCACAGCACCTCCAGAACCCTTCACCCATCCATAACATCCCCACACCTGCCCCTCTCCCACCCGTGGCACCCCTGCCCCTCCCCCACCTGCAGTGCCTCCGGACCCCTCCCCCATCTGCATCCCCAACTCCTCTGCCCCTCCCCCACCCGCAGCACCTCCCGACCCTTCCCCAACCGGGCCCCACCCCCACTTCCACCCCCCCTCCACCCGCAGCATCTACAGACACCATCCGCAGTCCCCCCGGCACCCGTTACATTCTGTACATTGTGCCCTGCAGGTGCTGTTCACGCCGTCGCAAGGGGCTGCGCCTCCTTCACCATCGCACGCCCTTTCATTGTGCAATATTTAACCACTAACAAAGGAATGCAGGTAATACTCCATATAATACAAATATTGAACCCCAGAAAGGCATGCAAGGGTTAAGGGGGCGTAGCCCCTTGCGACGGTGTGAAGAGCGCCCGTAGGGCACGATGAAGCACCTAGTATATATATATATTTTTTTTTATTTTTTTTTACACAAATACTGTATGTTAATCACTATTCTTTGAATACTACTGTATGACTGCATGTCAGCTACGCAGGCATATAGTGTAGACATGACATAATTTACAGTCATAAATGGGTAAGTTATGCGATACATTTATCATTGTAAATTATGTAATATTTGCATTATCTGTCGGCATAGTTGACATGCAGTATTCAATAAATGGTGATTAGTATATGGTATTATAATATACCTGTATTGGGGGGAAAAATTACATAGTCTTCCTAATCCTAATGGTATATACTACAATATGTAACCTTCAGTAGTAAACCTTAAGGGCCCTACACACTGGCTGACCCGCCGCCGAGCTGCCCGACGGCGGATACGGGCGACAAGCGACCCGGCGGCAGGGGGGGGGCAGTGACGGGGGGAGTGAAGTTACTTCACTCCCCCCGTCACCCGGCTGCATTGAAGTGCAGGCAAATATGGACGAGATCGTCCATATTGGCCTGCATGCACAGCCGACGGGGGACCAGCGATGAACGAGCGCGGGGCCGCGCATCGTTCATCGCTGCAGCCTCCACACTGAAAGATATGAACGAGTTCTCGTTCATTTATGAACGAGGTCGTTCATATCTTTCTAACAAATCGGCCAGTGTGTAGGGCCTATTAGGGGTAGAGGAGGCTTGTGGCCAGTTGGGGGTAATTCCAAGTTGATCGCAGCAGGAAATTTTTTAGCAGTTGGGCAAAACCATGTGCACTGCAGGGGGGGGGGCAGATATAACATGTGCAGAAAGAATTAGATTTGGGTGGGTTATTTTGTTTCTGTGCAGGGTAAATACTGGCTGCTTTATTTTTACACTGCAATTTAGATTGCAGATTGAACACACCCCACCCAAATCTAACTCTCTCTGCACATGTTATATCTGCCCCTCCTGCAGTGCACATGGTTTTGCCCAACTGCTAAAAAATTTCCTGCTGCTTGGAATTACCCCCGTGATAATTACATTTCAAATATCTGCATTTGTTATACTACATCCCCATCTTGTGGCCAAGATTGGTAATGCATTAACTTTCCTTCGGCAAAGCTAACCCAGAAGTTGACACAGTGGAGGTCATTCCGAGTGGACCGCTAGCTGCCGTTATTCGTAGCGCAGCGATCAGGCTAAAAATCAGCATTTCTGCACATGTGTATGCACCGCAATGTGCAGGTGCGTCGTACCGGTACAATGAGCATCGTGGGTTTGCACAGAGTGTAACGAACATTCCAGTCGCACGGCCGACCGCAGAAAGATTGACATGAAGTGGGCGTTTCTGGGTGTCAACTTACCGTTTTCAGGGAGTGTTTAGAAAAACGCAGACGTGGCAGAAAAAACGCAGGCATGGCTGGGCGTTCGCTGGGCGGGTGTGTGACGTCAAAAGCCGTCCCTCCGTCGTTAGAATCAACGCACACGAAGAGTAACTACAGGGCTGGTCTTGTTTTGCACAAAACGATTTTGCAGGCGCTCTGTTGCACAAGCGTTCGCACTTCTGCAAAGCGAAAATACACTCCCCAGTGGGCGGCGGCACTGCGTTTGCATGGCTGCTAAAAACTGCTAGCGAGCGATCAACTTGGAATGACCCCCAGTGTTCCTTAACAAGGACAACATAGAATATAACAGAGACAGCTATAGATATACTTCAGTTTATACAGAGTGACTATCGGAGCTATACCTCAGCTAATAATTGGAGTACATTCACAGCCTTTCATCAGACTAACAGGATATTAAAAGCACACAATTTGCAAACCTACTATATATATATATGTTGCAAAACGACCCGGCACTCGAAGACCCTTAGTAGCCAACTTACTTGCTACCGGTGCCCTCCCACAGAGTTGCAGCCCAGTATAATAGAGATTCAAACGGGCGGTACTCGGAGTCTTCGTTTTTAACAAGTCAAGTGCAGTGACTTTATTGTGGACATCAACGTTTCGAGGTCACAGCCCTGTCGTCAGGATAAATAACAGTGAAATATAACAGTGTTTAAATACCTTAGTGTACAGTGGATTGCTCCCGCCAGCTCAGACATCGCTGCCCGGTATCCGGCCGTGTCGTCCGGTCCCCCTGGAAATGACACATCGCCGGTCCGCCGGTAGCTTTGGACAAGTATTTGAGACCGGGCACAGTGAACTGGTTAAAATAGGCTATTTTAGTTAGTGTTACTGACAGAGTACCGGTTTATATGCAATGTTATATACCTATCTAATACAAGTGTTGAAACATGTAAATTAATGTTAAAATGTCTGGATGTACTGAGCCTGAGAGGTGATTATACAGTATGTATATATCATAGGCTTGAGAAATAAACTCTACTTCAGTATATCCACATATTTAGTGGAATGTTATATTTGCATGCTGACTGTTAAATGTTGTTTAACCACTTGCCTGGCATGGTCGCATCAGATGCGACCATACCAGCAAGTGTTTTATCTGACCTGGTCGCACAGGATGCGACCAGTCAGATAAAGAGTGTTAACAGCTGCAGGAAAGAGAAACTTACCTCCGCTGCTGCTCACAGAGGGACCGGTAAAGATCCCTCTACCTTCCTGCACCATTCCCCAGTGTTTGCCGTGCTGCCGATCGGTCAGCACAGCAGAACCCCACCACCCAGCGGCTGCAGACAATAGTAGCGGCTGGGAAAGTGTAAACCAACCCCCCAAGCCACCCCCCCCCCCCCCCCCTTCCCCCACATCCCCTCCTGTTTACCTGCCAGCTGCTGTCTGGGGTGTAAAAAGTAATGTTGCAATGTTACCGATCTTCCCATCCGATGTTGCGATGTTTGAGGGGGAAAAGTTTTAAAGAAAAAAACAAAACAAAACATTTTGGATAAGGTTAAATTCATGTTCTTCACCTAATTCACTCATAAAAACAAACAAACATTTTCTGAGCTTTTTTTTTTGGGGGGGGGGGGGGGAATCGCTAGTTAAGTGGTTAAATATACAAATAATATTGAATGTACATTTGTGAATATGTAATAAAAATTTGATTGCTGAGGAACAGAACCCCGGACCAGTCTAAGGTGGTATATTACAAGCATGCACTAGGCATCATATAGGGTTAATGTGAACTCATGTTAGGGTTTCAGGGAATTCCCAAGTAGGCCCATATGCTGAATGCCCAGTCACACATACTTGGGTGGAGCCACTTATTGTAAGCTAGTAGCCCTCGCTCTAAGGGGGGGTATAGGGTAGGTTACATACATTGCACAAAATAAATCATACATTCAGGTACTATATATGTGTGTTTTCTTACAGTTACCCCAGCAGCCAGCAACAATAATTCAGCAGTTACCCCAGCAGCCACTCATCACGCAGATCCCTTCTCCACAAGCCTATCAGCCACCGCGCTCAGGGAGCATTAAAGAAGGTAAGTTGGACATTCTGTCTGGAGACACTAAGGCATCTTTTGTGGCAGTTGCTGCAACCTCTATACGCTAATGCCTCAGCCGATGGTTTACTTAATGTGATGCCCACCAGCTGCGGCACTAAGCTGCCGCTGCGCACAGTAAGATGCACCATCGTCTTAACACACCACACTGTTACCACCAAGAAACGGTCACCAAAATTAAATCTCTCTATAGCAATTTCGATCTTTGGGCCTGATTCAGATTTGTACGTAAACTCAATGGTTCACGTACAAATCACATTTTTGGGGGTCTGCATATGAGCAAGACCCATTGTGCACATGTGTAGAATGGATCCTGCAATATTTCTTGCAGCTCCCATTTGATTTGATTGATTGACATGCTGTGGCATTTGGGGGCCCCGTTTTAGGCATGCGCGAACCGGGAAATGCGTTCGCATTGCACTGATGCCAACGCCTTTGCCTGTTTTACAGAGAGAGGAGTTTTCAGGGCGGCAACACAGTGTTACGGGGGCGGTGATGTAGCATGGTGGCAAAACCGGGGGTGGGTCCGGGGAGGTCACGTGACATCACACTCATCCGCTGCAAAGGGGAAAATGGCAGCCCGATTGCCTTCACAGGCAGGGGGTTTCCCTTATTCAGCAATGCGATCGTGTGGCCATTAGCATGATGGGCAGCCCCCAACATGCGATTCTAGCTAGTTGCAGTTTTGCAAAGCTGAATCAGGTCCTTTGTACGATTTTGCACAGTTGCTTCCCTGTGACTGTGCAATACCTTACAGAACAGAATCAGGCCCTTTGTGCCGAGTGAGCAGTGCGACTCGGACACATGTGCAGACTGATACCATCAGCCACGTGCATGTGGCATCGACATTATTACGTGCGACTCTAAATCAGGCCCTGAAAATATTTACTGTATAAATAGCCAAAATGTAACAGTATTAATAACATGCATAATACACCAAATATATTCCGTAGGCAATAACCAACATGCAGCAACACATCCAATGTAATTCTCTACAAATGTCGGTGTAACAGCTAGTAGTACTGTATGATGAGTTTGTGCTATTCCACTCAGAGCCAAGAAATAGTTGTGACAAAGATTATTGATATATTGTAACACATACACTTCCTTATCTCCCATTGGGGGTCATTCCGAGTTGATCGTAGCTGTGCTAAATTTAGCACAGCTACGATCATGCTCCCAGACATGCGGGGGGATGCCCAGCACAGGGCTAGCCCGCCCTGCATGTCTGTCCGCCCCCCCCCCCCCCCCCCACACACACACACAAGTACAAAAGCATTGCACAGCGGTGATGCTTTTGTACTTGTTGAGTAACTCCCGGCCAGCGCAGCTTCTGTGGCTGACCGGGAGTTGCTCGTCGCTGCCCCTGGTTGCAGCGGCTGCGTGTGACGTCTCACAGCCGCTGCGGCCCACCCCCTGCATGGTCTGACCGCGCCCCCAAAACGGTGGGCAAATGCCGCCGTGCCGCTCCCCTCCCGCCCAGCGACCGCCTCTGCCTGTCGATCAGGCAGAGGCGATTGCAAGGGAACGACGGCCTTCGGCGCATGCGCAGTTCCGGCCCGATCACTGCGCTGCGAACAAGTGCAGCGAGCGATCGGGTCGGAATGACCCCCATTGTCCTTTCGCCATTTGCACTCCTGTGATGTCCCCCCACCCAAAATGATTCATGAATTCATCACTGCTCTTTTCTCTGTTTCAACACACTGGTTGATGCTTCTTCCCAATCATACTTGGGCAACCTGTGATTTTCCAAATGTTGTGGGACCACAAATCCCAGCATGTCTTATGTTTTGTTTTCTTTCTCTTGCAGATATGGTGGAGATGATGCTTATGCAGAATGCCCAGATGCACCAGATTATTATGCAGAACATGATGCTGAAAGCACTGCCCCCTATGGGTTTGTCGCAGCCTGCAGGGAACGCACCTCCAGCGCAACCTCAGTCACAACAAGTAACACTGGCAATTTACTTTACTTGGCATTATCCAATATATTGGCATATATAACCTGCTTACATTAAACTATGCTTTATTGTCACCTGATTACAGATTACCAAATGCCGTTCTCAGAGCCTAATTCAAGGTTGATTGCAAAACAACATTTTCCTCTAATGGGCAAAACCATGTGCACTGCAGGTGGGGCAGATATAACATGTACAGAGAGACTTAGATTTGGGTGGGTTATATTGTTTCAGTGCAGGGTAAATACTGGCTGCTTTATTTTTACACTGCAATTTAGATTTCAGTTTGAACACACCTCACCCAAATCTAACTCTCTCTGGGCCTAATTCAGATCTGATCGCTGGGCTGCGTTTTTTACTGCCCTGCGATCAAATAGTCGCTGCCTACAGAGGGAGGGTAAAATCGCTGTGAAAGTGTGCGATTGCATGTGTTGCAGAGCTGCACAAAAATCAGTTTGTGCAGTCTCTGCGCAGCCCAGGACTTACTCTTCCAGTGCGATTGAATCCTTCTGATCGGGGCCAGAGCTGACGTCAGACACCCTCCCTGAATACGCTTGAGACTGCCTGCGTTTTTCCTGACACTCCCTGAAAATGGTCAGTTGCCACCCACAAACGGCCTCTTCCTGTCACCTTGCGAACGCCTGGGCGAATGGATCCTTCGCACCATCTCGTCACTGACCGGCGAAGCCCGTTGTGGTCGTCCGACGTGCCGGCGCATTGCGGTGCATATGCATGTGCAGTTCGGATCCGATTGCCCCGCTGTGCGAAAATGCACAGCAGTGATCAGATCTGAATTAGGCCCCCTGTACGTTACATCTGCCCCACCTGCACTGCACATGGTTTTGCCCATTAAGAGGAAAATTTGTTTTGCATTCAACCTTGAATTAGGCCCTTAAGCTATTTGATTTATATACATTGCTTTTCTCTTATGCTACTTGTCAGGCTTAAAGGGACATTTCCTGAGCTGAAGCAATATCCAAGAAAAGTCAGCCGGGGACTGGCAGCACGAACGGGGAGCTCCACTGCAGCTGGGGAGATAATTCCTCCGTGCCTCTCCCCTCGTGCCCTATATCCCTCCTAAACATTGGCCCCTGCTCTCCTGTGATCCCCCTCTCCGAGGTGGACCAGCGCCGCAGAATCGGGGAGCCGGTTTCCTGGCTCCTGCGGATTGCGGCCTGTCCACCATCCAGACGCCGGGGCCTCGATTTCGGTCCGGCGCTGCCAGCCGCCTACTGTACCTGCCTGTGGAGAGCCTGCCGGGGGCCCACGCCCTGCCGTCTGTGCCCGGACCCCCTTCTTCGGGACCGCTGTGGCTGGTGGTGCTCGGGGGGGGGGGGGGCTGGAGGAGCGGCCGAACGCGGCCGCGGGGAGTCCGGAGTCGCGGCGGCGGCCATCTTTGACCTTGTGAGCCGGGGGGAGCTGCGGGAGACGCACGGCCCGGGTGACGCCGCATAGAGCAGAGGTGAGCCGCCCTTCTGCCCGGAGACGTTTCTCTCCCCACTGCGGCCTTACACTCCCTCCCTGTGGGCGCCTGCCGCTGGGGGCCCTGGTTGGAGCGCCGAGGGAAGCAACAGCCCGTCCCTCCTGAGCTCTTGTCCTGGGGCTGGCTCCGTGGGCCTCTACTATTGCACCGGCCCTACCTAGATTACTTGGCCGGACCCCATCCCCCTGTGCTCCCGCTGTTTGGAGGGCTCTGCCTTCCCCCTCCCCCTGATGGCCTGCGCCTCTCTGTCGCTCCTGCGGATCAGCACCCCACGTTGGGGGTCCCCCCGCTGCAGCCCTCCGGAGCCCACATTATACTCTGCCTGGGGGCCTCGGCTCCCTCTCTGGCCCTGCACGCTCCTGCACCTCCCTGCAGCCTCCTGCAGCTCCCGGTCCCCGGGGGGGGGGGGGGGCATTACTGCTACTAAGCACAGACGCCCCTTACCCTGCTGCCTGGTCCAGGTGCTGTTCCAGTCACTGGCTGGTCCGTGCCCGGGGCTCATCTCCGCGGTTCCTAAACAGGGGTGGACCTCCAGAGAGCCCTGCCTTCTACGACCTCTGACTGTCTGGCTCCTCTCCGGGACCACGTGGGCTGCCCTCTCTGCCGAGACTCCCCGAACCTGCTCCGGCCGCCTTGCTCGGCTGGCCGCGTCATGACGCCTCTCTAGGGCCCCCGCCTTACCCCCCCTGGTCCTGAGCCTTACTGCTGGAGCGCCATCTCTACTTCCCACCCTGCTGTCCACCCCCTTTCTCATATGTTCACGAAGCCCAGGGGTGGCAAAAAGTCACAGGGGTCCGACCTCACACCATTCCTTACTAAAAAGAGCACCCCGGCCAAGAGCAGGCCTGATGCTCCTGAACCCCCCCATGGTCCCTCCGACTCGGAGGCCGAAAACGACGACCTCACACCCCTAACCCGCAGGGACTTTCTCTCCCTCGTTAAGGAGATGCGGGATGTTAAAACCTCTGTCCAGGCTCTCCACTCCCTGAAATCCGATATTGCCGACATTGGCTCCAGAACCGATCAACTTGAACGACGAGTGGAAGAGGTGGTGTCGTTCCAGCAAACGGTCGAGACCGACTTCCATCAACTCCGCCAAGATGTTGCCCACTTGCGGCAGGAGCATGAGGACCAAGACAATAGGGCGAGGAGAAACAACCTGAGGATCTGGGGTATTCCTGAGGAGGTCGAGGCGGCCCACCTTGACCTTTACCTTAAGCGCCTCTTTGCCCACCTGTCACCTGACACCCCTGAAGAACATCTTCTCCTAGATCGAGTGCATCGAGCCCTGCGACCTTGCTCTCAAGACTCCTCCCAGCCCAGGGATGTCATCCTCCGACTGCACTACTTCACTGCGAAGGAGGCCATTATGAGAGAGGCCCGACGGCTGGGGTCTGTGACTTTCCAGAATACCCCCCTGCCGATTTTTCAGGACTTATCCCCGCTCACCCTGGCCAAACGTAGAGACTTTAAACCCGTCACTTCCCTGCTCTCCCGTCATAATGTTAAATACCGCTGGGGTTTCCCTTTCCGTATCCTGGTTTGGCACCAAGGGAAGCTCCTCATGGCCAAGAATCTACCCGAGGCTCAAACGCTGCTCTCCAAGCTGGGTATCCACACCGCCGAACAGGATACTCCTACTCAACGCCTGCCGCCGCGGACACAGCGGGACCCGCTTCAGCCCCCTCGATCTGAGTGGTTTACGGTCCCAACTTCTGCGGCCTCCCCAGCTCCACCTCCAGTTCCCTGATGGACTTTCAGCTCTCTAATTTAATTCCTTCTCTATATAATTATGTCGACCTTTCCTGGTCGCACTCCCCTACCCGGGGAGTTGTTTCACTTTAGATCTCCCGTATCCTGATTTCCCAGCCCCCTAGTTGATTCTCGACTGTTTCGTTGTTACCTCTTGTTAAAATGTTACACTGTTGACATGTTAATATGCTGAAAACTGATATTCTGTTTTTTCTCTGCCCCTCCCTTCCTTTCTGGAGCTGGCGCTCCATCTGTTCTTTGTCCCTGTTTTCTTTCCAGCTTTTTCCCTCAGGTCCTCCCAGGGGAGGTTTGCTTCCTACCCCTCGCTATGTGGTTTGTGATCCATTATCTGGACCCCATGCCGCGCCCCCTTAGGGCTTTGAGCCCTCTTGCTGACCTAGGTGCCCTCCCGACACCTAGTATCCCTTCCCCCTGTCAGCACTATCAGTCCTGGCCCCTACTGCCGGATGACCAACCACCCTCCCTTCACCCCCGGTTTCCTTTCCTTCCTCCCTCCCTTCTGACCACGTTGTCTCTCGCTTTATATCCTTCTTCTCTGTCTCTCTTCCTCCTTCCTCTACTTTCAGTGCTCTCCGCTCTTTCTATTCTGCCTACCTCTTTGCTGCTTACCCATGGGTCTCCGGGTACTATCCTTTAATGTGAAGGGCTTGAATAGACCTCAAAAGAGAGGTAAGCTCTTTGCCTCCCTTAAACTCCATAAAGGCGACCTGGTATTTCTCCAGGAGACTCACTTCCTACATAACTCCCATCCTACGCTGCAATGTAAACCATACCCTGATTCTTTCCATGCCTGTGACCATTCGGCTAATAAACGGGGGGTTGCGATTTTATTTGCCCGCCACCTCACCTTTGAGCTTCTAGATTCTCATGCCGACAAGGATGGCCGGTTTATTGTCTTGGTGGGGAAACTTAATAACAAACTCTGTACCCTAGCCAACGTCTATGCCCCTAACCAACGACAGGAACGATTCTTTGCAAAGCTAGATACTCTCCTTACTCGAGTCCGGCAAGGCGACCTCATACTTGCTGGGGACTTTAACTCTGTTTTAAACCCTCTCCCCCCACTGCTTCCCCATCGGACTCCCTCCGCTCCAGATCCCTCCTCCGTCTCATGCGATCCCAGCTTCTCTATGACTTCTGGAGGATAAAAGATCCCTCTGCTCGTGACTATACCTTTTATTCTGCTCCTCATAATTCCTACTCCCGCATTGATATGGTCCTGCTCAGCCACGATCTCGCCTTAAATCTCCACGATGCCCATATTCACCCATTGATCTGGTCTGATCATGCCCCTATCTCCTGCGATCTCTCGGGTCTGATCTCACGCCCCCGCCCCATGACATGGCGTCTTAACGACTCCCTCCTTCACAACCCGGAGATACGTTCCCATCTTCGGGACACGATCTCCGACTATTTTACCCTGAACGATACCCCTGACATTTCTAGGTCCACTCTCTGGCTGGCACACAAGGCAGTTCTTCGTGGGCACGTTATCAGCCTGGCCTCAAAAACCAAAAAGCAATCCCTCACCCAGTTTAACAAACTCTCTATTAAACTCCACACACTTGAGACCCAGCATAAGGTGTCCTCCGACCAGGCTGTCTTGTCTGAACTCCGTACTGTTAAGGCAGAACTTGATCTCCTTCTCTCCAGACGGGTGGCCAAACGTCTTAAGTGGCTTCGCCAGTCTTTTTACGAGAAAGGAGACAAGGCGGACAAGATCCTAGCGGCACGACTCCGTTCCACGAGAGCCAAAACTAATATTATCTCTGTCAGAAACTCTCTCAATCAGCTTGTTCAAGACCCCACCGCCATCAGGGCTGCCTTCCAATCCTATTACGCTGACCTGTACAACCTTCCACCCCCCTCACCTGGTTCTTCCCCTCTGCCCCACTCCGACCTAGTCTCTCACTTTCTTTCTGCTTCTAACTTGCCTAGATTGCCTCAGGACGCCATGGACCATCTTAACAGTGAAATCTCGGTGGAAGAAATTGCTCAGACTATACTCATGCAAAAAATTGGTAAATCCCCGGGCCCGGGTGGGTTCACAGCTCTTTACTACAAAAATGTTTCCGATCTTCTCTCCCCCCACCTTCAGTCCCTGTTTAATAGGATTGTCCATGGCGACCCCTTTCCCCCTGAGATGTTGAAGGCTAGAATTGTGGTGATCCCTAAGGAAGGCAAGGATACCCTTAACTGCGCTAGCTACCGCCCTATATCTCTCTTGAACTTGGACTTGAAAATCTTCGCTAAGATCCTAGCCAACCGCCTTAACCCGTACCTCCCTTCCCTTGTCCATTACGACCAGGTGGGGTTTATCCCGGGCCGTCAAGCGAGAGATAACACCAGACGTGCTATTGATCTTATACATATCTCGAACTCCAGGAGATCCCCCACTATCATGCTCTCCTTAGATGCTGAAAAGGCATTTGACCAGATCTCCTGGAGTTTCCTGAGGGCCGCCCTGGAGGCCTATGGCTTGTCTGGTGGCTTTCTCACTGGTGTCCTGGCACTATACTCCGCCCTTTCTGCCACAGTCTTAATCAATGGCGTCCCGTCTGCTCCGGTCAGCATTTCAAATGGTACATGTCAGGGATGCCCCCTCTCACCGCTAATATTTGCCCTCATTATTGAGCCCCTCGCTTCTCAAATTAGAGCTCATCCAGATATACACGGTATACAAATAGGCCGTATCGATCCTAAAATCTCCCTCTTCGCTGATGACATTCTACTTTCTCTGACCCAACCCCTTATCTCACTCCCAAACTTATTTTCAGTCCTGCATTCTTACAGCCTTATATCAGGGTACAAGATCAACTATTCCAAGTCCGAGGCTATGCTGCTTCATGTCCCTCACCGAGAGGCTGAGTCCCTTCGCGCCAACTTTAATTTTAAATGGCAGCCCACAAAGATTAAATATTTGGGGATTTATTTGACCTCCCGCTATGACTCTCTCTTCCGGGAAAACTTTCCACCCCTCCTCACCAACACACTCGCTGACCTGACATCCTGGAACAGTCTTTTTATTTCGTGGCTGGGCAGGATCATAGCGGTTAAAATGACCATAGTCCCCAAATGGCTTTACCTTTTCTAGACCCTCCCGGTGGCAGTCCCGGCCTCCTTTCTTCGCACTATCCAACGAGCCCTTGTGCGTTTTATCTGGAACCACAGACCCCCCGCATCGCCGCCAATACCCTGAAACGGCCAACCTCCGCTGGTGGTAGGGGTCTTCCTGATATCAAACTCTACTATCGAGCCTCTCACCTATCCCATATTGTCACCTCTTATGCTCCTCCGGGATCTGTATCCTGGTTGGATATTGAGGCAGCCCTCGTTAGCCTCTCGGACCTGACCCCCTTATGGGGTCTGCCCTCTACCTCCCGACCCCCAAACTTCTCCCCACTATTAAATTTAACCTTAAATTTGGGACTCCCTCTCCCTGAAGATGGGTCTTACCACTACCCCCTCGCCCTTGACCCCTATCTGGTAGAACCCTATGTTTCCTCCTGGATTTTCAATTACGAGATTTCGTTCATGGATAACGCTGGGCTTCAAATTCCCAACTAATTTTGGCAATCGGGGTCAATGGCTGTCCCTACCTGACCTCCAACAGAAGACCCCTTCGTACCCACTTAATCCCTTCCAATTTCTACAAATCCGCTACTTTCTAGGTTCTCTGCCCTCCTCCGCCTTGCTTCGTTTCCTCACCCTCTTTGAAAGTTTATGCATTAACTCTCACCTCTCCAAAGGCTTAATCTCCCAACTTTACTCCCTTTTACTAGATTCTTCCCTTCCCTCCTCCCGGCCCCACAAGCTCGCATGGGAGCGTGATCTTGGGCCTCCCCCAGAAAGTGAGGATTGGGAGGACATGAGACTGGGGATTGCTAAATGCTCTATTGCTACTGCTTTTAAGGAGACGGCCTACAAAATTTACTACCGTTGGTACTACACTCCTGACAGACTTAACAAACTCTTTCCGTCTTCCTCCCCTAATTGCTGGAGGAACTGCGGGTCTAGAGGCACTATGCTGCACATATGGTGGACCTGCCCGTCCATCGCTTCCTTTTGGAACCTAGTCCACTCCCTCCTTAATTCGCTTTTGGATTCCCCCGTGCTGAAAGATCCCTGGATCTTTTTGCTGTGTTACCCTCGCTGTGTTACCCCCGATGCTTAATAAATCCTCCCAAAAACTGGCCACACATATTCTAACGGCGGCGAAGTCGCTGATAGCTCTTAACTGGAAGAACCCCTCTCCGCCCTCTCTCCCGTCCCTTAAAACTAAAATTTGGCATATTGCGTCAATGGAAAAGATTACATATTATCTCCACGACCGGGGTCACATTTTTGAGCAGGTCTGGGCCCCCTGGCTCGCTGCTGAACGTAGATTGCCGCCCCCCCCCCCCTCTTGCTCCTAGTTCCTTCCGCAGACCCATGGGCATTGCCTACTGCTCCTCCTTCATGCCTCCCTCCTCTTCTTCTCTTTTCTCTCTCTCTCTTCCTTCTCTCTTTCTTATCTTCTCTCGTCTCTCCCTTGACCTCCCTCTCCCTCTTTCTCCCGATCTTACTATTTCCAGGATATGTACTGTAAATAGATTATACCGTGGTTCCCCCCCCCCCCCCGTCCCCCTTTCCCTTCTCCCCTTCCCCCCCCCCCCGAATCTCATACTTGATTGTTATTGTTCTTTCTTTTTTGATTAATCTCGCTGTTTATTTTAAAATCTGCGGTTTCTGCTGGACGTTGGATCTTATGGCCACCTGTCCCATGTGTTCATGTAATGTTTCCCTATTATGTTTAACCACGTACAAATAAAGAATTTCAGAGAAAAGTCAGCCGATCCATTCACTAGGAACCAATGGCGCATTCATTATAGCTAAGATTCTGAACATTGGTCAGGAAATGCCTTATAAAATATTAGATGTATTAGTTGTGGAAAGTAGAAGCTTTTAAATATTGATCTTGAACTGCTTAAGTGATATCACCAATAACTTGAGAATTAATAGCCTGCAATGTTTAGTACTTAAAAACATTTCTGATTGATGGTTGGTGTCTTTTAAGGACCCTCACTATGCCAGCCCTGTAGTACTGAGAGCAGAGAAGATCCGGCCATCTTCTGTGCATCACCACCACCACTATACCCCTCCAGGACCACCTACACTACAGCCAGGAGTTGGATACCCAATGTGGCCGCAAATGCCTTTAAACTCCATGGGACAAATGGGTGGATTCCCCCAGGCAGTGCACCATGTGACTGGCCCAACTACCACATTACCAGCATTGCATACGTAAGTCGTCTATGTGATTGAAATCTGCCTGCTGAAAGCCTCAAAGAGTACCATCAGAAGAATGCAGTACATTGTTATTGTAACTCAATTCTTCTTTTCCTCAACCTATCACTTGTAAGTTAGGGAGAGATGTACTAAGCAGTGAAAAGAGAGAAGTGAGCCAGTGGAGAAGTTGGCCATGGCAACCAATCAGCATTGAAGTAACATTTATAATTTGCATACTTTAAAATTATACAGAGCAGCTGATTGGTTGCCATGGGCAACTTCTGCACTGGCTCACTTCTCCAATCTTTTCAGTGCTTAGGTCATCTACCCCTTAGTCATGCATTTCCTCATCCCTGCCTTGCCCGATTATCTCACAACGTCTCCTTTCTCAAGTTTAGTAACGGATGGAATTTCCCCCAGAGTCCCGAACGTACTATAAGACCATGAGCTGGACAGGGTAAGTGTCAATCACTCATGCTCCACTAAATAATTAACATGCCATACAACTACAATTAACACATGTTGGCACTTTATGCCCTTTCCCTTGCAAAACCCATCTTGTTTGCCCCTCTTGCCTTTTAGCTTCCTCTTCTCACTCATTTATTGAATATTTCTTTGAAGTGATTTTATCCCTCATAAATCGCTACCAAATTCTTTCATTTCTTTAAAAAAACAACATGATACTTAGGGGGACATTTACTAAGCAGTGATAAGAGCGGAGAAGTGAGCCAGTGGAGAAGTTGCCCATGGCAACCAATCAGCACTGAAGTACCATCTATAATTTAAAAAAAGGGGTAAAAAAGTGGGCGCTGAATTTTATATATATCAATTGAGAATAATGTAATCTAGGATGGCGGCTCACACAAAGAGGTTCTGGATACCCTCAAATATAGGACACAAGGTCCAAAAAATTATATAAAAAAATGTGAGCGCACTAATAGATGCAATGATAAATATAATTTAGTCAAGGCTGCTGATTTGATAAAAATATATATACCTTTATTAAACTATTAAAAACAAAGAATAACCCATAAAACCATCATGGTACCAAGACAATCAAGACTGAAAGGCAATTAATGGATATTAATACGAGCTCTCGCCAATTGGACTTTGGTTGCAATATATGACATATATACCGGTATATTAATACTTTTAGCACAGTATTTTTATAAGAGTCCTGCTGGTTAATAACTGTTATCCCTCTCCAGAGGATTTGTTAAAAGCTGTATTTGTCGTTGCTAGATAAGCATAAATAAAGCCATAGTAGAGAATACACAGTCCCACATTGGTTAGGTATTAAAGGTGTATGTTTGGCTTTATATAGTTCTGTTCCAACAATATGCTGAGCAACAGTTATAGTTACGTAATACAGTGCTGGTAAAATGCTGGTTATATAAAAATATAATATTTTTTTATATAACCATCTATAATTTGCATACTATAAAATGATACAGAGCTGCTGATTGGTTGATGAGGCAACTTCTCCACTGGCTCACTTCTCCGCTCTTATCACTGATTAGTAAATGTCCCCCTAAATTTGGGCAGTATGATAGTGTAATGGTTAGCTATTACTGCCTTTCAGCACAGAGGTCATGGGTTCGATTCCCACTACGGCCCTAACTGTGTGGGGTTTGTATATTCTCCCAGTACTTGCGTGGGTTTCCTCTGGGTACTCCGGCTTCCTCCCACACTCCAAAAATATACTGGTGGGTTAATTGGCTCCAACAAAAATTAACCCTAGTGTGTATGTGTGGACACTGGCATACTAGATGGGCCAAGTGGTTCTTATCTGCCGTCACAATCTATATCTCTGTTATAATGCACTATTCTTCTCTTACAGACATTTATTGGATTGGTCTGGTGATAACTACAGAGTTCATATGGGAATTGAACACACACAGATCCTCATACAAAGACAATGCCCATTGCATACTACATGTTATAACCTCAGGATGGGAGCTGCTGGTCTTCATACTCAGAGGATCTCTTGGAGCATGGACAGACTGAGAACATTTATCTATGGTCTTAATAGACTTGGAGATGTCTACAATGAAAGTGTATTTGTTCTAATTATTGTAATAAAATGTATAAAGTATAGATAATGGTACCTGATACCGTTCTATTAGAAAATAATCATTTGTAAAAATAATATATGTGACACTTCTGAAGCCTGAAGTGATAGCAGTAAGGTAGCAAAGCTGTTTAGCATGCAGAATGGAGCAAAACGCAAGAAGGGAATACCAATATAAATATCTATGGGGGTAATTCCAAGTTGATCGCAGCAGGAAATTTTTTAGCAGTTGGGCAAAACCATGTGCACTGCAGGGGGGGCAGATATAATATGTGCAGAGAGAGTTAGATTTGGGTGTGGTAAATTCAATCTGCAATCTAAATTGCAGTATAAAAATAAAGCAGCCAGTATTTACCCTGCACAGAAACAATATAACCCACCCAAATCTAACTCTCTCTGCAAATGTTATATCTGCCCGCCTCCCCCCTGCAGTGCACATGGTTTTGCCCAACTGCTAAAAAAATTCCTGCTGCGATCAACTTGGAATTACCCCCATATAAAGGGCTTGGTTGTGTAGAATTATAAAACTGTTTGATATTTAAAAAAAAAAAAAAGATAATGTACATGACAATAGAATAGGATCCCTTGGGATGAAGTGGAGACCCCATTTGTAAGGATATTGAAATGGCCACTATAATTACAACCACTGTAGGTACCACATAATGGAGATGATACTGTATAGTCCGTACAGTCGCTGTTTAGCAATTGAGTAGTCAATGGCTCATGGCAAACGCAGGCTGGGAGATGACATCCACAGATGGAGCTGGTCTGGATAAATACTAGGGGTATAACCCAAGGTGTCTAAATAAATTGCTTAATGCATTTCGTCAAGAAAAAGTTCCACAACTTCTTCAGAAACATTCTAATAGCACAGAAGCTAATCATAGCACAAACAACAACCACATTGTTCCTCAGTCAGATGATGGTTTCTTTGAGAGTCCTCTCGTAGGTTAACATCACCACACTGCAGAACTTTGAGAGTCACTGTAGGCTCCATCAATGGTCAAAGCGGTTTGTAGACAGTGGCTTCAATGTAGATCTAGTTATTCTGTTTATCTTCATTAGAACCTAATTTTCTCTTCTGGTGGGTGGGCCATTCATGGTGGATGCACTTTAGCTGGGCTCCCTGAGCTTGGTGATCACCTTCAGCTGCTGGGTATCAGTGACGTGTGGTGAGGCACAGACTCTTGTCATACTAACATATAGGCCAGAGTTTTGAATATATAAAGTATATGAAAAATACAAAGAATATATCAGAAATATCTTCTTTGTGTTATTCTAATAATTTTTATAGTCAAAACTCTGCAGTAGGTAGGGGAGGCACCTATCTTTTTTGCACATCTGATTAAAACTCACCAAATTTCCAGCAGTATATACTGCTGCACCTTTGTATAATGCCCACATGAACCCTTTGACTCATAAATTGTGTGTAAATCTGGCTCTGGTACTAGCCAGTACCTAGTGAGCCATTTACCTCACCACACGTTCCTGCTGGATTTAAAGGGAGACGATAAGGGCGATTGCCCCACGTAACACACATCCCCAGCTCTGCCCACATGCTTGTTCCTGCATGCAGCAGAGGTCGCGGACCTGGCCGCACCACATTCAATCAGGGCAGCCATCTTGGTGCTAGGTGGAAACACCCAGTGTGCCCCGACCTCTGCTACCATCAACAGCAACGGCACAACTCTTGCTGTCCCAGGCTGTGTAAGATAAGCCAGTGCCTATCTGGGGAATGGGGGGGGGGGGGGGGGGGCAGGTTAAGTCTCATATATAAGCTTTATAGTCAGACAAATCTCTTTAAGAACACCTGATCTACTTAGATATATGTGAGACTGTATCTTTATACATAGAGGAAAATTGTTGGGGATTGAAACTGGTATGAAAAAAATACCTGGATAATCCAAGAGCAGCAACAATGGGCCAAAACAGAGCTGGCAATCCCTGACATAGTGACCATGACTTTCCTAAACCTGTATTATCATTTCCTGAGGCTTTAACTAATGTGGGATCACTTGCATCATTAGAAACAATGGGGCAGATGTATCAAGACTGGAGAAGTGATAAAGAAATGATAAGGGGAAGGTGATAATGCACCAGCCAGTCTGTCCTGTAATTTTTCAAACCCAGCCTGTAACTTGACAGTTAGGAGCTGATTGGCTGGAGCATTATCACCTTCCACTCAGCGGTGCAAGTATGCGGGTACGCTCGGGTACGGAGTACCCTTAAGAATTTGGCAGTGGGTACGCAGTACCACCTGCCACACACTTTGCTATTACCACAATTATAATGTGCCATATAGCGACAAGACCGTGGTGCTTGGCAGCCTGACGGCTCCTCCCACGTTGTCAGGGTTACTGGGAGTGCAACAGTGGCTGTATTTTCCTGTTATAATGGAGGCATTACTATATATTGTTATTAAATTGGGGGCATTACTATATCTTTCTATTATACTGGAGGTATCACTATATATTTCTATTATACTGGAGGCATTACTATATATTTTTAGCCTTGCCTCCAGATTCCCCCCAAAAAAGGGGCTGTCATGTGGCCACGCTGCTAGTGTCATGTAGCCACTCCCACTGACAGCATGTGGCCACGCCCCCTCACAACACATGACCACGCTCATTTTTCGGCACTAAGTACCACTAAAAAAAATATTTTTACTTGCACCACTGCTTCCACTGATCACTTCTTTATCACTTCTCCAGGCTTAATACGTCTGCCCCAATGACGGTTGCAGATGTGGCAAAGGAAGTGTCACTTATTTAGATGCCTTTATTTGAACAACGGTTTATTCCTATATTTGAATAAAAGTTTGAATCTTTACAAACTTCTTAGAATTCAGTAATTGCAACCCTAGAATCTAACATCAAACTAATTGATATGGCAGAACAAAGAGTGAGTTATATGGAAGTTGTTTTAACAGACCTTGAAAAAAAAAAATTATTATCACAAGCGTCGATTGCAACTGCTTAAGAAAAGGTGGATGACCTTAAAACCTGGAAACATCAGAAAGACCAAGGGCAGTAATAGCAAAATTCCTAAATTTCAGGGACAAGGAAGCTAATATAAGAGCCAAGTCACCTCCAGTAACTGTACGTGATAACAAGGTCTTGATTTTTTTTTTTTTTTTAAATTCAACAATTTTTATTGAAATTTTTTCTTTTTTGTTCAAGTTACAAACCAAAAATACAACTTAAACCTAAAGCATTGCTGTCGACAGTATTATCAAGCAACATATAGGGTATCATACACAAACATATAGTTATAATCATAATCAATTGGCATCTGATATTTAACCCGGCAGACACACCACTTCACCCATATATATATCTATACGTATACATACACCTACATACATATATATATACATATACATACACATACACAAAAAATATAAAAAAAGTATAGCTCTCCAGAGCCGCTGAATACAACCATATCAAAATAGAGGAAGCGGTGTCTCGGGTGAGCCACATAGTAAATACCAATATTGTGCAAGCAGTACAATTTCCCAGCCTCATCAGGTAGCTTCGGGGTGATTATGTTGAGGCTAAACTTGCATCCGCAGATATTGTAATGCAGGCACCCCTAACATATGGTGATGACAACCATCTATCCCATATCGCATAATATTTAGTAATGGCTTTCCTGGACACATAGACAAATCTTTCATGCGCCACTGTAGTATTCACTAAAGCAATCCATGAGTCAATATCTGGGCCATCAGGTGCCATCCACGATCGGGCTATAGAAACCTGTGCAAGAGCACACAAGTTGATAACGTAACGCCTGGAGGGGGCATCCAGCAACTCCTCATCCACCACCGCCAGCACACATACAGGGGGGGTCAGCACATCCGCAGGTATACCAGTGGAGACCATAATCTTGAGTACATCCTGCCAGAAGGTATTAACTATCCTACAGGACCAAATCATGTGCCAAAAGGTGCCCCCATCTAGAGTACACTTGGGGCATTTAGAATCCATTCTTCCTCCGAATCTCATTAACCTCTCAGGAGTAATATAGACTCTATGTAAGACAAACAGGTGCACCTGTTGGTAACGGACCGCTGTGGTCGCCAGTCTAGAGGCACCCAGTGCATCCTCCCAGGTATCATTAGATATGGGCCCCAGATCACTTTCCCATTTAGACTTAAGAGAAAGAAGGGTCTCACAATGATAGGCACGTAGTAGAGCCGAATAAAATATGGAAATAGTGCAATTTTGAAGCTTAACAAATAGTTCCCTTACTGGTGTGTCCCGGAGCATCAGGGGAGCGTTTGCAAATTGAGTTTGACAAGCATGACGGAGTTGTAGATATCGATAAAAATAGAAGGTAGGAATATTATAATCCTCCTGCAATTGTTGGAAAGACTTAAATACACCCATATGATACAATTGCCCAAGAGACTGCACTCCCCGGCTGCTCCAGACCTCCCTCATCTGCAACGATGTAAGCTCGTTAAAAGAATGTGCATAGGCTAGAGGCGTTTCCGGATCCCAACCCTCTCCATGGAGCAATCTATGCGTCTGTCTCCATACCATAATTGCTTGCTTGACAACTGGAAGGTTAAGTAGCGATACATTGTCACTCAACAGTAGTTGTAATGGGGTGCAGTTCCGATCGGTTATATAGAGAATTCGGGAGATCAATTCATCTCTACCAGGATCATGTAACCACTTACTAATATGTACCATTTGTGCCGCTAGGTAATATAATCTGAATTTAGGGAGGCTCAGGCCCCCAGAGTCACGTGGGCGCGTGAGGGTATCTAATTTTATTCTGACCCGGCGTTTAGACCATACGATGGAGGACAGAAGACTATCTATTCTCCTAAAGGTTTTTAATGGGAGATAAACAGGGGAGTGCTGTAGCGCATATAGCAACTTAGGCAGGGCCACCATTTTCACTAAATTAATTCTACCCGTTATAGTTAGGGGTAGAGTCCCCCACACCGCAATACGGGAGTGCAAATAATCCATGTGAGGTTTTATGTTTAGGGAAAAGTATTGAGAAGGATTATTTGTGACCCAGATTCCTAAGTACTTGAATGAGTCCACCCAGCGAAGAGGTAGGGCCACGGGCGGAGCCCCAGGACAAGTACCCCGAAAGGGCAATATGCAGGACTTATCCCAATTTATGGACAAGCCAGAATACCCGCCATAGGTGTCTATAATACGCAACACGTGCGGCATGGTATTGCAGTAGTCTGATATAAACAGCAGAATATCATCCGCGTATAGAGCAATCTTGTCCGTGGTGGGGCCCACCCGGAACCCCCCCACCCGCAAGTCAGAACGCAGCAAGCACGCCAAGGGCTCCACTGCTAGAGCAAAAAGGATAGGGGATAGCGGGCAGCCCTGTCTTGTACCCCTAGCCAGAGGGAATGCAGAGGAAATGAATCCATTTATCGAGACCCTGGCTGATGGTGCGGAGTAAAGTAACTTGACCCACCGTATAAAGCGTGGTCCAATACCGAAGCGGGCCATAGACCCCCACAAGAACGCCCACTCCACTGAATCAAAAGCTTTAGCAGCGTCGAGAGACACTACCACAGAAGTGTCGGCGTCCCCGCGAGGGCCCTGTAAGTGCGTGAACAAGCGCCTAAGGTTAGTTAGAGTGGACCGCCCCGGCACGAAACCAGTCTGATCTGTGTGTATAATTTGGGTAATAACGGAGTTGAGTCTAAGTGCCAGGATCTTTGCTAACACCTTGATGTCAGTTGTAAGTAGCGAGATAGGTCTATATGAATCTACCCGCTCTGGGTTCTTATCCGGTTTCAATAGCACTATTATCAAAGCCTCAGTCATGGAATCCGGCAGCGACCCCAACTCCAACAAGTCATTGAACAGAGCAAGTAATCTAGGGCCATAAAAGTCAATATGTTTCTTATATAGCTCAATAGGAATTCCATCTAGCCCTGGTGCCTTGCCTCCAGGAAATGATTTGATGGCTGTTTCAATCTCCGTCAATGACAAAGGGGAGTCCAGGAATTCAACCGCCACATTAGAGAGCGAGGGCAATGGTAAACCAACAAGATAATCATTTATTTCCGTTGAGTCAGCCGATAGTCTCGTACTATACAGACTTTTATAATAAGCAACAAATTGGTCTGCTATTTCCGGGGTTTTTACATAAGTTACACCATCATCCCCGCCTATCGCAAGGACAGTATTAGAGAATTTATCTGCCGCCGCTAAATGTGCTAGATAAGTACCAGGTCTGTCGCCTGTAGCATAATATGAGTGTTGGGCATACAGCAAACGGTATTTGGCTTTATCAGATAGACAGCTCCTCCATTTGGACTGCGCAAGCAACCATGCGTCCTTGGAGGCAACCGATCCATCTTGCAAATATTGGATTTCTAGGGACCTACAGGAAGCCTCAAGCTCCACCTCTTGGCGTTTGTAGCCATTTTTTAAAGTAGCAACCCGTCTGATTAGGGAACCACGTATAAATGCTTTAAATGCGTCCCAGAGGATTGCTGGTCCAGCAGTGCCCCCATTCAGCTCCAAGAACTCCCGCCAAGCAAGCTCAAGCTCCGCTCCAGTGCCCATCTGTGACAGCCAGAATGAGTTAAATTTCCAAAACGACTGTCCCCGGGTCCCCCCAGTATCCAGATTCAACAGTACTGGTGAGTGGTCAGAGATACCTCTAGTTGCATACTGGATATCAACAATCTTGGGAACTAAACAGGGGGAGACCAGGGCCATATCAATCCTAGAAAAGGAGGAGTAAGTAGGGGAGAAACAGGAGAACTGTCGAGCAGCTGGATGCCGCACCCTCCAGACGTCCACCAAACCCATACCCTCCACTAACAGAGCAAAGTTACCCGGACGTGGGCGAGGCACAGTAGTATTGGTGCTGAATCTATCCACTCTAAGATCCATGACATTATTAAAGTCCCCAGTGCATACAGTGGGAATATTGGGGTAAAGGGACATAAAATCAGCAGCCTTGCGTAAAATCTCCGGGGAGTACGGTGGAGGTATGTAAATAGCTAATAATAATAAAGACATGGAGTTTATTTGACATTTAAGAAAAATATACCGTCCCCACTGATCCACCTGGGCCTGGTCCAAAACAAACGGGACAGATCTACGGATCAGAATGGAGACGCCCCTGGAATGGGAGGTATGAGTGGAATGGTATAGCCACCCAATCCATGGCTTTTTAAGAGATAGAACTTTGGCTCCCTCCAGGTGCGTCTCCATAAGACAAACAACATCTGCGGAATACTGCCTAATCTGCCGAAGCACCAGGGCCCTTTTAATTTTGTCATTAAGGCCCCGCACATTCCAGGATAAAATTTTTAGACTAAGTGATGCCATAATACATAATAGCACCAAGTGCTAGATGTGCCCACAACATTGAAGGTATCTGAAAGAGACAGAAAAGTAACCGCCTGCGAAAAATTTCTCTAAACATGTCGCCACAGCAATGCTTATAAAACAACCACCCATTAAGTCCTCCCTTCCCCCCCATACAACCCCCCACCCTGTATACCGGCCCGAACTGTGGCATACCTAATCCCAGAAAACCCTCCCAACAACTAAACGACTAGTAAAGAGGACAAAAAATACAGCGGTCGCAAGCAGGCATTGCTCCCCCGCCATAACCTAACCCCCCCCAGGGCCAAATAAGCACCCGACCCCCGAACATGCAGGGACCCGATATCAAGTGCAGCATTTAGTATATTACCAATAAAGGCTGTATCGATGACCTAGTAGGAAAAAGTCAACAAACATTAATACAATAGCTGTATACACAAATACTTAATGGCATAAATCGCAGCTCAGCCAACGGGCAGTTGCAACATTCAGTCATTTGCCAGAGGGCGCCCTGCCGGGAACTGCCGGTCAAGCCACGTCGCCGCCTCCCGCGGGGTCAAGAAAAATTTAGTCTCTCCTCCTGCGACCACCCGCAACTTCGAAGGAAAGAGCATAGCATAAGGGAGATTGAGCTCCCGGAGACGTCTCTTAATTGAAAGGAACTGGGCTCTCTCCTTCTGGACGTCAACCGCAAAATCAGGAAATACAGAGATCCGGGTACCATTCCACTTAAGTGGGCCTTTGGTGCGTGCCAGGGTGAGTACCTTGTCCCGATCCTTGAAGTGAAGGAATTTAGCTATAAATGTACGGGGAGGAGCCCCCGGCGGCAATGGCCGCATAGGGATTCTATGCGCTCGTTCCACCGCGTAGTGTGATGTAAAAGCATCCGTCCCAAAGAAATCTGTAAGCCACTTCTCCAAAAACTGCTCAGGTGCATCACCCTCCTCCTTTTCTGGCAAGCCTACAAACCGAATGTTATTCCGTCTCAGACGCCCCTCCATATCGGTCAATTTTTTCTGCACCTCCGACATCTGGGATTCAAGGGCAGTGGTGCGTCGGCCAAGCGGGGCCACAGTGTCCTCTACAGTAGAAATGCGGGTTTCCGCCTCCCCCACTCTCTCTCTAACTCGTTGTAGATCCTGATGAATTAAGGAGAGATCTGATTGCACCTGAGTGATCTTTTCGGCCAGCCTGCCTTCGCTGGCATTAACTGCGTCCAGTACCCTTTGGATAGCATCCTCTGAGGTCTCTGGAGGGCCGGAGCTCGCACTTGTAGCCGGGGAGGGGGGAGAGGATCCATCCTGCGACCCCCCCGTTCTCTTATTTTGCGCTGGAGGATTTCTAGCGTATTTTTCAAGCTTGGCCGCAGCCTGAGAAGTCTTCCCCATAGTATTCGTTATAGTCACCCCTACAGGGAGTTGCAGCACTATATGAGAGAGTTATGGTAAACCAAGCAGGTAAGCCTCCAGTCAGTGCTACATCAACAAATCAGGAATCACACAGTGGTAGACCAGCAGCCTCCAGCTGGATATATATAATGAAAAGAGAAACAAGGGAGGGTATAAATATATATAGCTAAGCAGCAAGGTCAGAGCCTCCTGATATAATGCAGTGTGACCGCCTGATGGAGCAGGGAGTTAGGCAGTGTCCCCCCCAATCAGAGCTGTGCGGTAAAGATAAATAGCCCCTACTGTTGACCTCCAGGCAGGGTGGGATCCAGGACGTTCAGCCAGGGATGTGCAACAGGAGGATAGGGGGGAAGGGTACAGTCCATCAGCCAACTCAGGTAGGCCCCCACAGATTTAACAGTCTGCCCCGTATCAGCAAGTACCTATTTCCATTCAGGATGGGTGGATACAGCAACAAATGGCCAGATCAGTGGCCGCAGCAGCCGGCAGCCGGGTATGGACAGAGCGGTCTTCCAGGCTCCCCAGAGTGTTCCAGATGATATTGCACCCCAGCCCCGCTCAAAGGTCCCGGACGGCTGCAGCGGGCGGGGAGAGATCACGGGAGCCGCACTTCCGGTCCCCCGGGTCCGCGGCAGTGTAGGATGGTGCAGGTAGCCTCAGGGGTGTTCTGGGTCCCCCCAGCAGGCACACAGGGCGGCAGCCAAGCTCCCCTCGCTCCCCTCCTCAAAGACGCGGGCAGCGGTGGAGAGCCGGAGCCGAACCTCCGGTCCTCAGGGCGGCACAATTACGTGGCGGTGTAGGGCGCGTAGTGCTCCAGGCGCCTCAGACTCGTCTCGGGTCCCACAGCAGGCACACTAGGGCGGCAGACGAGCGCTCCCCCTCCCCTCCACGAGGACGCGGGTCTCGGCGGTGAACGGGAGCCGAACTTCCGGTCTGCGGTGAGCGCGCGGCGGCGGCTCCAGCGCCGAGCAGGGCCCGCCGGGTGAACAGGGCTGCAGGAGTCAGAGGGACAACGGGATCCAGTCCAAATTCACTCCAGGGGGGCAGGAGGGATTCATGCAACGTTGACCCCAATATCAGACCCCGGGGGGGAATACAGGATGATGCATCAGGATATATCGGCTGGAGAGCTGCACAGTTCAGGTGCTACTCCATGCTCGTCCAGGCCACGCCCCCCACAAGGTCTTGATTTTTCATGATTTTTTGGCTCAAGTTTTTAGAAAACGCTCCATTATACAATTTCTTGTTTAAATGATCCAGCTAAACTCAGGATTATTAATGGTCAGCAATATGTTTTTGATGAGATTGCAAAGGCTTTCATAGATCAGCTAGAAATTGCAGGTAGACCGGAAAATATGGTCATGCTCAAGGTAAAAATATTAAACATAAGTTTGAAACTTATGTTTGTTGGCTTGATAATCATTATATTGTGTATTATTGAACAAATAAATTATGTATATGTAACACAGTAAATAATTTTCTGAGGTTGAAAAAAGACGATTTGTCCATCGAGTTCAACCTATTTGTGGTCTCCTACGCTGTATTATTTTTAGGACTAATTTTATCTGTTGTGAATGTCGGCCGTTTTGTTTATTCACTCCCTTTGTGCAAAATCTCCTCTCCTCTAACCTAAGCGGATGTCCACGTGTCCTCTGTGTCGATCCTATCAAAAACATATCCTACGCAAGCTCTGTGTATTGTCCCCTTATATATTTGTAAATGTTAATTATGTCCCCTCTTAATCTCCTCATTTCCAGTGTACACATGCCTAGCCTAGTAAGCCTTTCCTCGTATTCCAGCGTCTCCATCCCCTAAATTAGTTTGGTCGCCCGCCTCTGAACCTTTTCTAGTCCCAGGAGATCCTTTTTGTAGTATGGGTCCCAAAATTGTGCACAGTATTCAAGATGGATTTATACAATGGGAGTATAACACTCTCATCCTTTGCATCAATTCCCCACTTTATGCATGCTAATATCTTGTTTGCCTTCTTTGTTGCAATCCTACTTTGGATACTGCTGCTAAGTTTGTTATCTATGTGAACACCTAAGTCTTTTTCCAGTACAGAATCCACTAGTTTTACCCCATTTAGTATGTAGGTGGTATTTTTTTCCTTGCTACCAAAGTGCAATACCTTACACTTGTCTGTATTGAACCTCATTCACCATTTTGCTGCCCATGCTTCCAGTTTAAATAAATCGTTCTGAAGAAACTCAGCATCCCCCTCCGAATTTATAACCTTACACAGTTTGGTATCGTGTGCAAAAATGTACACCATGCTCTCTAGACCTACTACTAGATCATTTATAAAAAAATGCTGAACAATAGGGGTCCAAGTACAGACCCTTGTGGCACACCACTTAGTACTTCAGTCCAATTTGAAAAAGTTCCATTTACCACAACTCGGTGCGCCCTATTATCTAGCCAATTTCTAACCCAAGTGCATATTATGCTCCCTAGCACCAATTCATGTAACTTATAGATAAGTCTCATGTGTGGTACTGTGTCGAAAGCTTTAGCAAAGTCTAAAAAGATTACATACACATCCTTACCCTGATCTAGGTTCGCGCATAAAAGCCTATTAACTTTGTTTGACATGATCTATCCTTCACAAATACATGTTGGTTTCTATTAATAACCTTATTGGCTTCAAGGAACTTTTGTATACTATCCCTTAAAATACCTTCCAGTACTTTCCCCACTATAGATGTTAGACTAACTGGTCTATAGTTACCCGGTTCAGATTTACTTCCCTTTTTGAATATCGGCACTACTTCCACTATACGCCAGTTTTTGGGAACCATGCCTGATGTAAGTAAGTAATTGAAGATCAAAAATAGCGATCTTGCTAGTTGAGAGTGTAGTTCCATGAGAACCCTTGGGTGAATTCCGTCGGGACCAGGTGATATATTAATCTTATTTTTTTTAAACAGTCACAGACTACTTCCTCACTTAAATAAGCACTTAGTACTGGGACATTATTGTTGCTTATGTTATGCGTTAATCCCGCCATCTGGTCCTCTCTGGTAAATACAGATTAGAAAAACTCATTTTATTTTTCCGCTATGTCAATATCGTCTTTGATTAAGACACCCAACTTGTCCTTTAAAGGGCCTATACTCTCCTTTAATTTTTTGCTGTTGATGTATTTAAAAAACTTTTTAGGGTTTGATTTACTTTCCTTTGCTACTAGCTTTTCAGTTTATATTTTAGCCGCTTTTATTTCTTTTTTGTATATTTTGTTACAATCCTTATAGTACTGGAATGACTCCGCATTCCCGTCTGAGTTGTATTTTTTGAATGCTCGCCTCTTTTTGCCCATTAGTTCCTTAATCTTTTTGTTAAGCTACATTGGTTTGGAATTATTACTCCTTTGTTTGCTGCCCATGGGAATAAATTTACGAGTATAATTATCGAGCAGCGTTTTTAATACTTCCCATTTCTCCATAGCATTTTTTCCTTGAAACAAAATTTCCCATTCAATGTCCGCTAAAGCTTCCCTCATCATGTCAAAGTTGGCTTTGCTAAAGTTTAGAGTCCTAGTAGAGCCTATGGGGGGTATTCAATTGAAGTAGGAAACTGCCATCTTGTTGTAAAGACAGCAGGTTCCGACTTATTCAATCCTTTCCGACTTGTTGGCAATTCCAACTTGTCAAAAGCATGTGGATCAGCGGATTAGCCTCGGATCCACGTGTATTGTTAGATTCCGCGGCCAAATCCGGTTTTGGCCCCTGTTCCGACAATGTCGATCTGACTTTAAAAAAAGTCGGATTGGCATTGTCGTGAACAGCCAAATCCTGTCGGATTTGGCTGCTCATTGAATACTCAGATGTCGGATCCTTGCCGTCGGAAAGGATCTGACAACTACTGAATACATCCGAATATGTGTATAAAGATCTGGTGGAAAAATTTGAAAAAAAAAAGGAGTTATTGGAATAACTAAGATAATTTAGTAATGACAATTAATAACAAAGATAAATATTTATTGAATGTAGAATGTATTGTTTATGAGTTTCAGGTGTAATCGAGTTTTATGCCGATAAAGGCATTGAACAATTACAGCAAAAAAAAAAAACCAACAACATATGGAGAGATATGGTAAAATAAATGTTCTAAATGGTGTAGATGGGAACTAGCAATCTAATTTCTGTCCCTACAATACAAGTGGTGTCATGGAATGTAGAGGGGCTCAATTCCCCTATTAAGAGAAAAAGCGTACTTCAAGTCGCTGGAATACAAAAATACTAACAACCTTCGTGCAAACTGGATAGGGGAATATGTAACTGCCTAATATAATAAAAAATCAATGGGAGTCGCAATACTTTTTAACAAAAATTTGGATTATGTTATTGATCATAAAATTGCGGATCCTGGAGGGAGATCAATATTGTTGAATCTTAGAATAGGAAAGGAGACATTTACCCTACTGAATATATACACTGCTCAAAAAAATAAAGGGAACACTAAAATAACACTTCCTAGATCTGAATGAATGAAATATTCTTATTAAATACTTTGTTCTTTACATAGTTGAATGTGCTGACAACAAAATCACACAAAAATTATCAATGGAAATTAAATTTATTAACCCATGGAGGTCTGGATTTGGAGTCACACTCAAAATTAAAGTGGAAAACACACTACAGGCTGATCCAACTTTGATGTAATGTCCTTAAAACAAGTCAAAATGAGGCTCAGTAGTGTGTGTGGCCTCCACGTGCCTGTATGACCTCCCTACAACGCCTGGGCATGTTCCGGATGAGGTGGCGGATGGTCTCCTAAGGGATCTCCTCCCAGACCTGGACTAAAGCATCCGCCAACTCCTAGACAGTCTGTGGTGCAACGTGGCGTTGGTGTATGGAGCGAGACATGATGTCCCAGATGTGCTCAATTAGATTCAGGTCTGGGGAACGGGCGGGCCAGTCCATAGCATCAATGCCTTCGTCTTGCAGGAACTGCTGATACACTCCAGCCACATGAGGTCTAGCATTGTCTTGCATTAGGAGGAACCCAGGGCCAACCGCACCAGCATATGGTCTCACAAGGGGTCTGAGGATCTCATCTCGGTACCTAATGGCAGTCAGGCTACCTCTGGCGAGCACATGGAGGGCTGTGCGGCCCCCCCAAAGAAATGCCACCCCACACCATTACTGACCCACTGCCAAACCGGTCATGCTGGAGGATGTTGCAGGCAGCAGAACGTTCTCCTTGGCGTCTCCAGACTCTGTCACGTCTGTCACATGTGCTCAGTGAGAACCTGCTTTCATCTGTGAAGACACAGGGCGTCAGTGGCGAATTTGCCAATCTTGGTGTTCCCTGGCAAATGCCAAACATCCTGCACGGTGTTGGGCTGTAAGCACAACCCCCACCTGTGGACGTCGGACCCTCATACCACCCTCATGGAGTCTGTTTCTGATCATTTGAGTAGACACATGCACATTTGTGGCTTGCTGGAGGTCATTTTGCAGGGCTCTGGCAGTGCTCCTCCTGTTCCTCCTTGCACAAAGGCGGAGATAGCGGTCCTGCTGCTGGGTTGTTGTCCTCCTACGGCCTCCTCCACGTCTCCTGATGTACTGGCCTGTCTTGTGGTAGCGCCTCCATGCTCTGGACACTACACTGACAGACACAGCAAACCTTCTTGCCACAGCTCGCATTGATGTGCCATCCTGGATGAGCTGCACTACCTGAGCCACTTGTGTGGGTTGTAGACTCCGTCTCATGCTACCACTAGAGTGAAAGCACCGCCAGCTTTCAAAAGTGACCAAAACATCAGCCAGAAAGCATAGGAGCTGAGAAGTGGTCTGTGGTCACGACCTGCAGAACAACTCCTTTATTAGAGGTGTCTTGCTAATTGCCTATAATTTCCACTTGTTGTCTATTCCATTTGCACAACAGCATGTGAAATTGATTGTCAATCAGTGTTGCTTCCTAAGTGGACAGTTTGATTTCACAGTAGTGTGATTGACTTGGAGTTACATTGTGCTGTTTAAGTGTTCCCTTTATTTTTTTGAGCAGTGTATGTACCTATCATACCTAATTGGGAATTTTATTTATCGGTCTCTCTACTATGGACTCCAGTGGCGTAACTTCATGCCAGTTGCTCGGAGGCAAGATAAATGTTGATGCCCCCTCCCATGCCAACTCTTGGACTTTGTAAAACAAATTTGAACCTGACAGTTTACGTTGAGAGATGTGGCAGCATCCCTCAAGGAATCTCCAGTAAATGGGACAGTATTGTTCCGGAGATTTGCACATGTGCAGTAAGGAAATCTCTGTGAAAATGACCACTGTGCCTTGCCCCGGAGATTTGTCCATGGACAATAGAGTCTGTGCCTCTCTAGTGCTCAGATTCTATAGAGCAGCGGCTACAAAGAAGGGTGTCCAGATGCAGGAGGATGGACACAGGCCACCTACTCTGTTAATATGCCCCTGCACTACACCCAGTAGCGGATCTTGCCACGGGCAAGCAGGACTTTTGCCCGGGGCGCCGCCTTCCGGAGGGCGCAGGGCGCCATCCGGAGGGCGCCGCACCAGGGCAAGATCCGCTGCTGCTGTGCCCCCCGCTGCCGCTGTGAAGGGAAACTAGACACGTACGCGTCTAGTTTCCCTTCGTGGAGAGGTCCTTTACTCTGCGGTACACGATGACGTCATCGCGCACCGCACATCATTTCAGTCTGTACAGGGGGCGTAAATGACCACGCCCCCTGTACGAAGCCACGCCCCCTATTGTCGCCCGGGCCGCACAGCGCCCAAGAACCGGCCCCGACTACACCATCTGTACTGCTGGTTTTTTTTTTAAGAATAACTTAAATCCTACATAGTGACAAAAAAAAAAAAAAAAAACATACAGCAGATAATGAATAGCTTCTGTTAATTAAAACCAACAATTATATAAAAAAATTACATCTTTGCCTTTAGGAAGTGGTCTCCTTAGGTGTCAACAGATTGTAGAGTTTTCTTTTAAAACAATATTTATGCTCTGAGTATTAGGTTCTTTTACATGTCAGAGCAAATTCACATTTTCAACAGTTTCATATAATGACATGATTGCAAGTTTTTCCCAATTACACATGTTGCACATAATAATAATAATAATAATAATAAAACACATAGGGGTCAACTTAACAATAAGCAGTGATACTGTATGTAACAGTAACAGTGCCTGCAATTCCATTAGCACATCATAGAAAACCTATTACATTGCTGTCCAGTTGCACCCACCAGTGGCGCATGCAGGGGGGGGGGGTCTGAGTACCCAGAAACCCCTCCAGATCAGCCAAATTATTTTTTTTCAGAGACAGAGACAGCTGTGTCTCTGTCTCAATACAAACCGTGGCCGCGATCGCAAACGAGGTGCTGCAGGGACCTCTCATCGGCAGAGCTCAGTCTCACTCAGAGGAAGGTCTGGCTCTCCTGGTATCAAAAGAGGACTGGGTGCCAGGGTCATGAATACCAATGTCATTTATAAGGGTTCTCTACCACAGGTTGATTTTAGGTGAGAGATGTATGTGTGTCCCAAAAACTTAATTGGTTTATTTAATTTTTTTAATGTGATAAAGTTTTGTTGTCCTGCATTATCTATTCCTTCAGCTAAATTTGCCCAATACGATATAATTACCATCACTGGCAGATACTTACTGTAACAACAGAACTTTATCAAATTAAAAATAATAAATAAACCAATGAAGTTTCTGGGACACACATACTGTACTGTACATCTCTCTCCTAAAACTGACCTGCGTTAGAGAACCCTTATGAATGGTATTAGAATATTTGTAATAATTTTCTTACCGTAGAAAAATACTTATGTATCTTTTAGCCTGTGGTTACTGGTATTCATGACCACTAACTCTTAGAACCACTCTCCTCATATTTTCACCCAGTTAGTATTGGAACCCCCATACCAACTATACCTCTGCCAGTTATACATGAGTGAAACTTTGTTGCAAACCACTGTGTGCTTCTATATACGAGTACAATTTTTTTAACCGATACTGCACTAAGGCTGAATGTTAACCAGATTTGTAAGAGTGCCCCTAAAATTCCAAGGATTCAGGGCTGAGCCGCCCCTTTATCAAGGTTAATTAACCATTAATTCATCTTGACAAAGGGGAGGCTCAGCCCCGAAATGTTGGAATTAATAGAAACATAGAATTTGACGGCAGATAAGAACCACTTGGCCCATCTAGTCTGCCCCTTTTTTATTTTATCCTTTAGGCAATCTCAACCCTTTTTTAATCTTGATTCTTTGTAAGGATATTCATATGCCTGTCCCAAGCATGTTTAAATTGCCCTACAGTCTTAGCCTCTACCACCTCTGATGGGAGGCTATTCCACTTATCCACTACCCTTTCTGTGAAGTAATTTTTCCTTAAATTTCCCCTGAACCTCCCCCCCTCCAGTCTCAATGTATGCCCTCGAGTTCTAATACTTCTTTTCCTTTGAAGAATGTTTCCTTCCTGAACTTTGTTAAGACCCTTTATATATTTGAAAGTTTCTATCATGTCTCCCCTTTCCCTTCTCTCCTCCAAACTATACATGTTAAGATCTTTTAGCCTTTCCGGGTAAGTTTTGTGATGTAGGCCATGCACCATTTTAGTTGCCCTTCTTTGTACACTCTCTAATGTATTTATATCCTTCTGGAGATAGGGTCTCCAGAACTGGACACAGTATTCCAGATGGGGCCTTACCAATGACCTATACAGTGGCATTATCACTTCTTTTTTCCTGCTACTGATTCCTCTCCCTATGCAAGCATCTGACTTGCCTTTCTCATTGCTTTGTTGCATTGCTTTCCTGCCTTCAAGTCACTTGAAATAGTGACTCCTAAATCTCTTTCCTCCTCAGTAGTTTCCATTATAGTACCCTTGATACTATACTTAGCCTTTGGGTTTTTGAGACCCAAGTGCATGATTTTGCATTTTTTAGCATTAAACTGTAGTTGCCACGTTCTTGACCATTTCTCAAGCCTACCTAGGTCATCAATCATTTGTTTGACCCCTCCCGGTGTGTCTACCCTGTTGCATATCTTTGTATCATCTGCAAAAAGGCATATCTTCCCTTCAATACCATCTGCAATGTCACCAACAAAGATATTAAAGAGAACTGGACCAAGTACAGATCCCTGGGGTACTCCACTGGTAACATTTCCCTCCATAGATTGCACTCCATTAACTACAACTGTCTGTTTCCTATCCTGCAACCAGGTTCTTATCCATTTCACTAATTTATAATCCACCCCCAGGCTTTCAAGTTTATTTAGCAGTCTGTGATGTGGGACAGTGTCAAATGCCTTACTAAAGTCTAGATATGCTACATCTACAGCTCCCCCTTGATCTATTATTTTCATCACAGAGTCAAAAAAGTCAATAAGATTTGTTTGGCATGATCTCCCACCAGTAAATCCATGCTGTTTTGGATCCTGTAAGTTGTTTGATTTAAGATATTCCACTACTCTTTCTTTTAATAGTTTTTCCATTACTTTCCCTACTACTGATGTAAGGCTTACTGGTCTGTAGTTACTTGCTTCTTCCTTGCTTCCACTTTTGTGCAGTGGAACTACATTTGCTCTTTTCCAGTCCTCTGGAATATCACCTGTATTTAGTGACTGGTTAAATAATTCTGTTAAAGGTGTAACCAGGACATCTTTTAGCTCTTTGAGTATCCTTGGGTGTATCCCATCTGGTCCCATTGATTTATCCACTTTTAGTTTTGAAAGTTCTGTTAGGACCTTCTCCTCTGTAAATGTATTTTCATCTACCTTATTTTTATGAATGTCCTTGCAATTTAACTGTGGCCCCATCCCTTCTTCTGTAGTAAATACTGAGCAAAAATAATTATTTAGGTGATCTGCTATTGCCTTGTCTCCCTCCACCAAATGCCCACTCTCTGTCTTAAGTCTTATTATTCCTCCATTTGATTTTCTCCTTTCACTTATATTGCTGTAAATACATGTGTTTGATTAAGACTCCGATATATACTGTATATATGTGTGTGTGTGTGTGTGTGTGTGTGTGTGTGTGTGTGTGTGTGTGTGTGTGTGTGTGTGTATATATATATATATATATATATATATATATATATATACACACATATATATGCGGAAACCCCCCCTTCAGTTAATCCTGTGTTTGCTCCTGCCCACCCAAACAATCCTGAGAGCATTTTTGTGATCGTTATATACAGAGAGCCCTCTGGAATGCCAGATCTGTTTGCAACAAACTGGCCCCCACTCATGACCTTTTCATTTCCAACTCCCTGCATCTCCTGGCCATTACAAAAACCTGGATTACGCCCTATGACACCACTTCCCCTGCTGCTCTCTCTGCTGGGGGCCTCACATTCCCACACGCACCCCGACCCGGGGGTTGCCATGGTGGTGGTGTTGGGATCCTTTTTACCCTCTAGCTACACATACCAACTTATACCTCCAGAACCATCCCTTACATTCTCTACATTTGAGGTCCATGTGATACGCCTCTACTAACCTACTAATCTTCGAGTTGCTGTCATTTAGCGTCCACCTGGCATTTCTTCCAAATTCCTCGACAACTTTGCTATGTGATTTCAACATCCCTATCGATAACCCCACAAAATCAGCTGCCTCTACACTCCTTAACCTCACCTCTTCACTTGGTCTCTCCCAGTGGACCTCCTTACACTCCCATGTGAACGGGAGCTCACTGTATCTGGTTTTCACTCACCGCTGCGATATTTCTGATTTCTCCAATTCCCGTTTTCCCCTCTCTGACCACCTGCTCTCTTTCAACTTATCTATCTCTGCTTCCCCATCTCTCCCTCCTAAGGCTACCATCACTAAGTGTAACATTGAGGCTATTGACACCTCCATGCAGCCAAATCTAAGGGCCACTACTCTCTGTTTATTCTTCTTGACCTCTCTGCTGCTTTTGACACTGTGGACCACCCTCTCCTTCTGCAAATCCTTCACTCTCTTGGTCTGCGAGATACTGCCCTCTCCTGGCTGTCCTCCTACCTCTCTGATCGTTCCTTCTCTGTCTCCTCTCATGACACTACCTCCCCCCACTTTCACTAACTGTTGGTGTTTCCCAAGGCACTGTTCTTGGTCCTCTCATTTTCTCTCTCTATATGTGCTCTTTAGGTGAAATCATTAGTTCTTTTAACTTCCAATATCACCTCTATGCTGATGACACTCAAATCTACCTTTCCTCCCCTGATCTCTCCCCGGCTCTCCTCACTCATACCTCCAACTGTCTCTCTGCCATCTCTTTTTGGATGTCCCAGTGCTTTCTTAAACTCAACATGTCTAAGACTGAGTTGATCATCTTCCCACCCTCCCGCACAACCTCACCTCCCACAATCTCATTATCCATTGATGGCACGACTATCCTCTCTAGCCCCCAAGTACGCTGTCTTGGCATAATCCTTGACTCCTCCCTCTCCTTCAAACCACACATTCAGCACCTCATACAAACCTGTCATTTTCATCTCAAAAACATTTCCAGGATCAGACCCTTTCTCAACCAGGATGCCACCAAGACCATTATTCACTCACTGATTATTTCCAGACTAGACTACTGTAATCTCCCCCTAACTGGCCTCCCTGACAATTACCTCTCTCCACTCCAATCTATCCTCAATGCTGCTGCCTGGGTCATCTTCCTCACCAAACGCACTACATCCACCTCCCCTCTCCTACAAGCCTTTCACTGGCTTCCCTTCCATTTCAGAATCCCTTTCAGAATCCAATTCAAACTTCTCACACTCACATACAAAGCACTCACCCACTCCTCTCCCATTTACATCTCCCTTTACTCTCCCACCCCGTCCTCTTCATTCTGCTACTGCACGCCGACTCTCCTGTCTTCTGATTACTTCCTCCCACTCCTATCTCCAAGATTTTTCACGTGCTGCTCCCTTTTCTCTGGAATTCCCTTCCTCTCTCCCTCAGACTCTCCACCTCCCTTAAGAACTTCAAACGGGCTCTTAAGACCCACTTCTTTACCAAACCCAGCCAAAACTCATCCTAACCCTCTGTCCAATGCTCGGTCTACCCCATCTGTGTCACTCCTGTCTGTCTGCCCCTCCCCTTTAGAAGGTAAGCTCTCACGAGTAGGGCCCTCTTCCCTCATGTGCTTATCCTTTTCTTACTTTAATAATCCTCAACTGCCCAAATTCTGCAGTTTTTTGGCCACCTTTAAACGTATCTCTATGTCGTCTACTGGTGTAGTTATGCTTAGTTACTCTGTACTTGTCCTATATTGTCTTCAACTGTAAGTCACTGTTTTCCTGTTTTGATTATGTGAATATGTACTCTGTAATTGGGCGCTGCGGAACCCTTGTGGCACCATATAAATAAAGGATACTAATAATAAAAGAGAGCATTTTGCACACCCTGCCAGCAGCAACCTATGCAGTACGCCCCAGATGGCTGCCTTGGATTGGTTCCTCCGTGGGCAGGGTGTGCTTCATTTGGATCTTTCCGTGCAGGGTATAGCATACTACTACACACGTGACAGTTTTCCCATACATGCATTTGGCCCTTGTATGGCTCATCTTTCACAGTGTTAACTTCATAGTGCGCCCAACATGGCTGCCTCATCTGGTACGCTTGTGGATGGGATGACAAATACATGGACCTGATGGTTTTATTGGAGCCCTGCTTTGAACTTTAGGGCTCTGCAATCACCTCCATTTTGTGTTATCTATGCTAGGGGTAGACTATTTCACCCTGGGTAATCCTACGCAGTGCGCCCAAGATGGCTGCAGCACCTGGTACCTTGTGAGGGTGAAATACACAACCCTTGGAAGTTATTACCCAAAATGCCTACACCAATCCTGCATTATGCTTTCTGTGTGCACAAGGTTTTCTTTTATGTCTGTGTGGCTTATCTATTGCTTTATTACCGTATATACTCGAGTATAAGTCGACCCAAATATAAGCCGAGGCACCTAATTCTACCACAAAAACCTGGGAAAACTTATTGATTCGAGTATAAGCCTAGGGTGGGAAATGCAGCTCTAGCCGTACACAGCCCTCATAGTGCCAGATATGCCCACAGTGCCAGATATGCCCTCATGCTGCCAGATATGCCCCACAGTGCCAGATATGCCCTCATGCTGCCAGATATGCCCCACAATGCCAGATGTGCCAGATATGCCCTCATGCTGCCAGATATACCCCACAATACCAGATATGCCCCACAGTGCCAGATATGCCCTCATGCTGCCAGATATGCCCTACAGTGCCAGATATGCCCTCATGCTGCCAGATATGCCCCACAGTGCCAGATGTGTCCTCATGCTGCCTGATATGCCCCACAGTGCCAGATGTGCCCTCATGCTGCCAGATATGCCCCACAGTGCCAGATGTGTCCTCATGCTGCCTGATATGCCCCACAGTGCCAGATGTGCCCTCATGCTGCCAGATATGCCCCACAGTGCCATGTGTGCCAGATATGCCCTCATGCTGCCAGATATGCCCCACAGTGCCAGTTACTTACCCTCCGTCGCTCCCGCGCTGTCTTCTGAAGGAGGGACACGGAGGGCACAGCGCGCGGCTCTCCTGTGTCCCTCCTGCGTCTCCGGCAGCAGCGGCGTGTGTGTGTGTGTGTGTGTGTGTGTGTGTGTGTGTTAAAGGAAGTGCCGGTTCGTGCACTTCCTTTAACACACACACACGCCACTGCCGCCGGAGATGCAGGAGGGACACAGGAGAGCCGCGCACTGTGCCCTCCGTGTCCCTCCTAAATACTGACTCGAGTATAAGCCGAAGGGGCTTTTTCAGCACAAAAAAAAGTGCTGAAAAAGTCGGCTTATACTCAAGTATATACGGTACTTAAATCCTCTGTATTATGTGCATTGTTTTTAATGTCTGTAAGGCGCCTTGAGTCCTGCTGGAGAAAGAGCGCTATATAAATAATAAGATTTTACTTACCGATAAATCTATTTCTCGTAGTCCGTAGTGGATGCTGGGGACTCCGTCAGGACCATGGGGAATAGCGGCTCCGCAGGAGACAGGGCACAAAAGTAAAAGCTTTAGGATCAGGTGGTGTGCACTGGCTCCTCCCCCTATGACCCTCCTCCAAGCCTCAGTTAGGATACTGTGCCCGGACGAGCGTACACAATAAGGAAGGATTTTGAATCCCGGGTAAGACTCATACCAGCCACACCAATCACATGGTACAACCTGTGATCTGAACCCAGTTAACAGCATGATAACAGCGGAGCCTCTGAAAAGATGGCTCACAACAATAATAACCCGATTTTTGTAACAATAACTATGTACAAGTATTGCAGACAATCCGCACTTGGGATGGGCGCCCAGCATCCACTATGGACTACGAGAAATAGATTTATCGGTAAGTAAAATCTTATTTTCTCTGACGTTCTAGTGGATGCTGGGGACTCCGTCAGGACCATGGGGATTATACCAAAGCTCCCAAACGGGCGGGAGAGTGCGGATGACTCTGCAGCACCGAATGAGAGAACTCCAGGTCCTCTTTAGCCAGGGTATCAAATTTGTAGAATTTTACAAACGTGGTCTCCCCCGACCACGTAGCTGCTCGGCAGAGTTGTAATGCCGAGACCCCTCGGGCAGCCGCCCAGGATGAGCCCACCTTCCTTGTGGAATGGGCCTTGACAGATTTAGGCTGTGGCAGGCCTGCCACAGAATGTGCAAGTTGAAATGTGCTACAAATCCAACGAGCAATCGTCTGCTTAGAAGCAAGAGCACCCAGTTTGTTGGGTGCATACAGGATAACAGCGAGTCAGTTTTCCTGACTCCAGCCGTCCTGGAAACCTATATTTTCAGGGCCCTGACAACATCTAGCAACTTGGAGTCCTCCAAGTCCCTAGTAGCCGCAGGTACCACAATAAGCTGGTTCAGGTGAAACGCTGACACCACCTTAGGAAGAAACTGGGGACGAGTCCGCAGCTCTGCCCTGTCCGAATGGACAATCAGATATGGCTTTTGTGAGACAAAGCCGCCAATTCTGACACTCGCCTGGCCGAGGCCAGGGCCAACAGCATGGTCACTTTTCATGTGAGATATTTCAAATCCACAGATTTGAGCGGTTTAAAATGTGATTTGAGGAATCCCAGAACTACGTTGAGATCCCACAGTGCCACTGGAGGCACAAAAAGGGGGTTGTATATGCAATACTCCCTTGACAAACTTCTGGACTTCAGGAACTGAAGCCAATTCTTTCTGGAAGAAAATTGACAGGGCCGAAATTTGAACCTTAATGGACCCCAATTTGAGGCCCATAGACACTCCTGTTTGCAGGAAATGCAGGAATCGACCGAGTTGAAATTTCTTCGTGGGGCCTTCCTGGCCTCACACCACGCAACATATTTTCGCCACATGTGGTGATAATGTTTTGCGGTCACCTCCTTCCTGGCTTTGACCAGGGTAGGAATGACCTCTTCCGGAATGCCTTTTTCCCTTAGGATCTGGCGTTCCACCGCCATGCCGTCAAACGCAGCCGCGGTAAGTCTTGGAACAGACCTGGTACTTGCTGAAGCAAGTCCCTTCTTAGCGGCAGAGGCCATGAGTCCTCTGTGAGCATTTCTTGAAGTTCCGGGTGCCACGTCCTTCTTGGCCAATCCGGAGCCACGAGTATAGTTCTTACTCCTCTACGTCTTATAATTCTCAGTACCTTGGTTATGAGAAGCAGAGGAGGGAACACATACACCAACTGGTACACCCACGGTGTTACCAGAACGTCCACAGATATTGCTTGAGGGTCTCTTGACCTGGCGCAATACCTGTCCAGTTTTTTGTTCAGGCGGGACGCCATCATGTCCACCTTTGGTCTTTCCCAACGGTTCACAATCATGTGGAATACTTCCCGATGAAGTCCCCACTCTCCCGGGTGGAGGTTGTGCCTGCTGAGGAAGTCTGCTTCCCAGTTGTCCACTCCCGGAATGAACACTGCTGACAGTGCTATCACATGATTTTTCGCCCAGCGAAGAATCCTTGCAGTTTCTGCCATTGCCCTCCTGCTTCTTGTGCCGCCCTGTCTGTTTACGTGGGCGACTGCCGTGATGTTGTCCCACTGGATCAATACCGGCTGACCTTGAAGCAGAGGTCTTGCTAAGCTTAGAACATTGTAAATTGCCCTTAGCTCCAGTATATTTATGTGGAGAGAAGTCTCCAGACTTGATCACACTCCCTGGAAATTTTTTCCGTGTGACTGCTCCCCAGCCTCTCAGGCTGGCATCCGTGGTCACCAGGACCCAGTCCTGAATGCCGAATCTGCGGCCCTTTAGTAGATGAGCACTCTGCAGCCACCGCAGAAGAAACACCCTTGTCCTTGGAGACAGGGTTATCCGCTGATGCATCTGAAGATGCGATCCGGACCATTTTTCCAGCAGATCCCACTGAAAAGTTCTTGCGTGAAATCTACCGAATGGAATCGCTTCGTAAGAAGCCACCATTTTTCCCAGGACCCTTGTGCAATGATGCACTGACACTTTTCCTGGTTTTAGGAGGTTCCTGACTAGCTCGGATAACTCACTGGCTTTCTTCTCCGGGAGAAACACCTTTTTCTGGACTGTGTCCAGAATCATCCCTAGGAACAGCAGACGTGTCGTCGGAAACAGCTGCGGTTTTGGAATATTTAGAATCCACCCGTGCTGTCGTAGAACTACTTGAGATAGTGCTACTCCGACCTCCAACTGTTCTCTGGACCTTGCCCCTATCAGGAGATCGTCCATTTTCTTTGAAGAAGAATCATCATTTCGGCCATTACCTTGGTAAGGACCCGGGGTGCCGTGGACAATCCAACCGGCAGCGTCTGAAACTGATAGTGACAGTTCTGTACCACGAACCTGAGGTACCCTTGGTGAGAAGGGCAAATTGGGACATGGAGGTAAGCATCCCTGATGTCCCGGGACACCATATAGTCCCCTTCTTCCTGGTTCGCTATCACTGCTCTGAGTGACTCCATCTTGATTTGAACCTTTGTATGCAAGTGTTCAACCATTTCAGATTTAGAATAGGTCTCACCGAGCCGTCTGGCTTCAGTACCACAATATAGTGTGGAATAATACCCCTTTCCTTGTTGTAGGAGGGGTACTTTTATTATCACCTGCTGGGAATACAGCTTGTGAATTGTTTCCACTACTGCCTCCCTGTCGGAGGGAGACGTTGGTAAAGCAGACTTCAGGAACCTGCGAGGGGGAGACGTCTCGAATTTCCAATCTGTACCCCTGGGATCCTACTTGTAGGATCCAGGGGTCCACTTGCGAGTGAGACCACTGCGTGCTGAAACTCTTGAGACGACCCCCCCCACCGCACCTGAGTCCGCTTGTACGGCCCCAGCGTCATGCTGAGGACTTGGCAGAAGCGGTGGAGGGCTTCTGTTTCTGGGAATGGGCTGCCTGCTGCAGTCTTCTTCCCTTTCCTCTTTCCCATGGCAGATATGACTGGCCTTTTGCCCGCTTGCCCTTATGGGGACGAAAGGACTGAGGCTGAAAAGACGTCGTCTTTTTCTCCTTTATACGGCAATACTTCCATGTGCCGTTTGGAATCTGCATCACCTGACCACTGTCGTGTCCATAAACAACTTCTGGCAGATATGGACATCGCACTTACTCTTGATGCCAGAGTGCAAATATCCCTCTGTGCATCTCGCATATATAGAAATGCATCCTTTAAATGCTCTATAGTCAATAAAATACTGTCCCTGTCAAGGGTATCAATATTTTCAGTCAGGGAATCCGACCAAGCCACCCCAGCGCTGCACATCCAGGCTGAGGCGATCGCTGGTCGCTGTATAACACCAGTATGTGTGTATATACTTTTTAGGATATTTTCCAGCCTCCTATCAGCTGGCTCCTTGAGGGCGGCCCTATCTGGAGACGGTACCGCCACTTGTTTTGATAAGCGTGTGAGCGCCTTATCCACCCTAAGGGGTGTTTCCCAACGCGCCCTAACTTCTGGCGGGAAAGGGTATACCGCCAATAATTTTCTATCGGGAGAAACCCACGCATCATCACACACTTCATTTAATTTATCTGATTCAGGAAAAACTACAGGTAGTTTTTTCACACTCCACATAATACCCTTTTTTGTGGTACTTGTAGTATCAGAAATATGTAACACCTCCTTCATTGCCCTTAACAAGTAACGTGTGGCCCTAAAGGAAAATACGTTTGTTTCTTCACCGTCGACACTGGAGTCAGTGTCCGTGTCTGTGTCGACCGACTGAGGTAAAAGGACGTTTTAACGCCCCTGACGGTGTTTGAGACGCCTGGACAGGTACTAAATGGTTTGCCGGCCGTCTCATGTCGTCAACCGACCTTGCAGCGTGTTGACATTATCACGTAATTCCTTAAATAAGCCATCCATTCCGGTGTCGACTCCCTAGAGAGTGACATCACCATTACAGGCAATTGCTCCGCCTCCTCACCAACATCGTCCTCATACATGTCGACACACACGTACCGACACACAGCACACACACAGGGAATGCTCTGATAGAGGACAGGACTCCACTAGCCCTTTGGGGAGACAGAGGGAGAGTTTGCCAGCACACACCAAAAACGCTATAATTATACAGGGACAACCTTTATACAGGTATAAGTGTTTTTCCCTTATAGCATTTTAATATATATAGTCATATCGCCAAATAAGTGCCCCCCCTCTCTGTTTTAACCCTGTTTCTGTAGTGCAGTGCAGGGGAGAGCCTGGGAGCCTTCCCACCAGCATTTCTGTGAGGGAAAATGGCGCTGTGTGCTGAGGAGAATAGGCCCCGCCCCCTTTTCGGCGGGCTTCTTCTCCCGTTTTTCTGAGACCTGGCAGGGGTTAAATACATCCATATAGCCCCCAGGGGCTATATGTGATGTATTTTTAGCCAGAATAAGGTACTATCATTGCTGCCCAGGGCGCCCCCCCCAGCGCCCTGCACCCTCAGTGACCGTTGCTATGAAGTGTGCTGACAACAATGGCGCACAGCTGCAGTGCTGTGCGCTACCTTATGAAGACTGAAAAGTCTTCTGCCGCCGGTTTCTGGACCTCTTCACTTTTCGGCATCTGCAAGGGGGTCGGCGGCGTGGCTCCGGGACGAACCCCAGGGTGAGACCTGTGTTCCGACTCCCTCTGGAGCTAATGGTGTCCAGTAGCCTAAGAAGCCAATCCATCCTGCACGCAGGTGAGTTCACTTCTCTCCCCTAAGTCCCTCGATGCAGTGAGCCTGTTGCCAGCAGGACTCACTGAAAATAAAAAACCTAACAAAACTTTTACTCTAAGCAGCTCTTTAGGAGAGCCACCTAGATTGCACCCTTCTCGGCCGGGCACAAAAATCTAACTAACTGAGGCTTGGAGGAGGGTCATAGGGGGAGGAGCCAGTGCACACCACCTGATCCTAAAGCTTTTACTTTTGTGCCCTGTCTCCTGCGGAGCCGCTATTCCCCATGGTCCTGACGGAGTCCCCAGCATCCACTAGGACGTCAGAGAAAATAAGATTTTAAACCTACCGGTAAATCTTTTTCTCGTAGTCCGTAGAGCAGGGCTGGCCAAACCGGTCCTCGAGATCTACCAACAGTTCATGTTTTCCAGGCCTCCTGGAGATCTGTAGAATTGTCAGTTAGGAGTGAATGCAGCACATCTTAATTAGTAATGACTACACCTGTGCACCAGCTAGGTGGTCTGGAAAATGTGAAACGTTGGTAGATCTCGAGGACCGGTTTGGCCAGCCCTGCCGTTGAGGATGCTGGGGACTCCGTAAGGACCATGGGGATAGACGGGCTCCGCAGGAGACATGGGCACTTTAAGAAAGACTTTAGATCTGGGTGTGCACTGGCTCCTCCCTCTATGCCCCTCCTCCAGACCTCAGTTAGAGAAACTGTGCCCAGAGGAGACGGACAGTATGAGGAAAGGATTTTTGTTAATCCAAGGGCAAGATTCATACCAGCCACACCAATCACACCGTATAACTTGTGATATACTACCCAGTTAACAGTATGAAAACAACATAGCATCAGTCCAAGACCGATGAAAACTATAACATAACCCTTATGTAAGCAATAACTATATACAAGTCAAAGTAGTCCGCACTGGGACGGGCACCCAGCATCCTCTACGGACGAGAAAAAGATTTACCGGTAGATTTAAAATCTTATTTTCTCTTACATCCTAGAGGATGCTGGGGACTCCGTAAGGACCATGGGGATTATACCAAAACTCCCAAACGGGCGGGAGAGTGCGGATGACTCTGCAGCACCGATTGAGCAAACAGGAGGTCCTCCTCAGCCAGGGTATCAAACTTATAGAACTTTGCAAAGGTGTTTGAACTCGACCAAGTAGCAGCTCGGCACATCTGTAGTGCCGAGACCCCTCGGGCAGCCGCCCAAGAAGAGCCCACCTTCCTAGTGGAATGGGCCTTGACCGATTTAGGTAATGGCAATCCCGCCGTAAAATGCGCCTGCTGAATCGTGTTACAGATCCAGCGAGCAATAGTTTGCTTTGAAGCAGGGGCGCCAATCTTGTTGGCTGCATACAGGACAAACAGTGCTTCTGTTTTTCTGACTCTAGCCGTTCTGGCCACGTAAATTTTTAAAGCCCTGACCACATCAAGGGACTCGAAATCCTCCAAGTCACGCGTAGCCACAGGCACCACAATAGGTTGGTTCATACGAAAGGATGAGACCACTTTTGGCAGGAATTGAGGACGGGTCCGCAATTCCGCTCTATCCATATGGAAAACCAGATAGGGGCTTTTATGTGATAAAGCCACTAATTCCGACACTCGCCTAGCCGGAGCCAATGCTAATAACATGACCACCTTCCAAGTGAGATATTTCAACTCCACCGTTTTAAGTGGTTCAAACCAGTGTGACTTAAGGAAACTTAACACCACGTTAAGGTCCCAAGGTGCCACCGGAGGTACAAAAGGAGGCTGAATATGCAGTACTCCCTTCACAAAAGTTTGTACTTCAGGGAGAGAGGCAAATTCTTTTTGAAAGAAAATGGATAAGGCCGAAATCTGAACCTTAATAAAGCCTAATTTTAGGCCCAAATTCACTCCAGTTTATAGGAAGTGAAGGAAGCGGCCCAGATGGAATTCTTCCGTAGGAGCATTCCTGGCCTCACACCAAGAAACATATTTTCGCCATATACGGTGATAATGATTAGATGTCACGTCCTTCCTAGCCTTTATCAGCGTAGGAATGTGTCACGATCCTGACTGTAGTTCTCGTATTTGGTGACTTACCCCTGCCATCTGTCCTGGATCCTGTGCCTTTTGCTCACTGAGATAAACAGCTTGTCAGCACCATGAGTTTCCTGAGTTCTCTGCCTGGAAGGTAATAGTTAACGAGCTCCACCTGTGGTGATCTTCTGTGTGAGTCTGAATTCAGTAATCTGAAGTTTAGGCCTAAAAGCCAGCATCTTATGTTTTACAGAAGTTCAGGCTTCAGTGTTCTCTCGGCCTGCTAAGCCTCATTTTACATCACAGCCTAGTCTAGACTACTCACATGACAGTGACTGTTCACCTGACCCAGAGTTGTCCAATCCTCTGCCAGTCTGAGACTCTCTGCATCACCTAATCCTGCTCACCAATCACCAAGGACCAGGAAGTATAAGTTGGGAGACGGAGTTGGAAACTGGGCCAGTTCCTCGTGTCACACACAGCTCTGTGTGAGCTTTGAAGCTGAGCTCCCTAAAGGTAACCTTTGTACTTTAGTTCCTGTGAAAACTGTTCCTTTGTTACCCAGTTTGGTTTACTTTTGTGTTGCCACTGATATTCACTATTTCCACGAGTCTCAACGTAAAGGCACAGCTGCAGTGGTTCATCTTAAAGGCACAGTACAGTATTCCATAGTCTTACTGAAAACCACAGCTGCCGTGTTTCATCTTTACTGCTGTTGTAGTTGTGATCTCCAGAGCTCCTGTATCCCTGTGGCTTCAGTGCTTCCGAGAACCTCCGTGCCTCCGAGCACCTCCGTGCCTCTAAGAACCTCCGTGCCTCTAAGAACCTCCGTGCCTCTAAGAACCTCTGTGCCTCCAGGCACTTCTGCACCTACAAGCACCTTAGTGCCTCCAAGTACCTCAGTGCCTCCAGGCACTTCTGCACCTACAAGCACCTCAGTGCCTCCAAGCACCTCAGTGTCTCCAAGCACTTCTGCACCTACAAACACCTCAGTGCCTCCAGGCACTTCTGCACCTACAAGCACCTCAGTGCCTCCAAGCGCCTCAGTGCCTCCAAACACCCAGTGCTCACAAGCGTAGTTGGTGTCTCCAGCATCCGGTACTCCTTCATTCATTCCTCAGCACCTTTTCAAGTTCTGTCTTTCAGGAGACCTCCAGCATCCATACGTGCCTCCTGTCTGCCGACCAAATCCTGCATGAGGAAAACCTAGATTTGGCCATCTCTGCTGCGGTCCAGCTGCGGTTCCTCTTCCCGGTCACCGGAAGAAACCCTGAGTCCACAACACTCCCAAACCAGGTCAGTGATAGTATTCACATAGTCCTCCAGTTGCCCACACAGACTTCACTAACACCGGGTTCACAAAACCACAGTCATGACAGAATTACCTCATCCGGAATACCCTTTTCCGCTAGGATCCGGCGTTCAACCGCCATGCCGTCAAACGCAGCCGTGTTAAGTCTTGGAACAGACAGGGCCCCTGTTGCAACAGGTCCTGTCTTAGAGGAAGAGGCCACGGATCTTCTGTGAGCATTTCCTGCAGATCCGGATACCAGGTCATTCGTGGCCAATCTGGAACAATGAGAATTGTTCTCACTCCTCTTTTTCTTACCATTCTCAACACTTTGGGTATGAGAGGAAGAGGAGAAAATACATAGACTGACCGGAACACCCACGGTGTCACTAGGGCGTCTACAGCTACTGCCTGAGGGTCTCTTGACCTGGCGCAATACCTCTGTAGCTTTTTGTTGAGGCGGGACGCCATCATGTCTATCTGGGGCAGTCCCCAGCGACTTGCAATCTGTGCGAAGACTTCCTGATGAAGTCCCCACTCTCCTGGATGCAGATCGTGTCTTCTGAGGAAGTCTGCTTCCCAGTTGTCCACTCCCGGAATGAACACTGCTGACAGTGCGCTTACATGATTCTCCGCCCAGCGAAGAATTCTGGTGGCTTCCGCCATCGCCACTATGCTCCTTGTTCCGCCTTGGCGGTTTACATGAGCTACTGCGGTGACGTTGTCTGACTGGATCAGAACTGGTTGGTCGCGAAGTAAGGTCTCCGCTTGACGTAGGGCGTTGTATATGGCCCTCCGTTCCAGGATGTTGATGTGAAGACAAGTCTCTTGACTTGACCAAAGACCTTGGAAATTTCTTCCCTGTGTGACTGCTCCCCAACCTCGGAGGCTCGCGTCCGTGGTCACCAGGATCCAGTCCTGAATGCCGAAACGGCGGCCCTCTAGAAGGTGAGCACTCTGCAGCCACCACAGGAGAGATACCCTGGCCCTGGGGGACAGGGTGATCAACTGATGAATCTGTAGATGAGACCCGGACCACTTGTCCAGTAGGTCCCATTGGAAGGTCCTCGCATGGAACCTGCCGAAGGGAATGGCCTCGTATGATGCCACCATCTTTCCCAGGACTCGAGTGCAGTGATGCACTGACACCTGTTTTGGTTTCAATAGGTTCCTGTCCAGAGTCATGAGTTCCTGGGCCTTTTCTATCGGAAGATAAACTCTTTTCTGGTCCGTATCCAGAATCATGCCCAAGAAAGTCAGACGAGTCGTAGGAACCAACTGCGACTTCGGGATATTGATAATCTAGCCGTGTTGCTGTAACACCTTCAGTGAAAGTGATACGTTGTTCAGCAACTGCTCTCGTGATCTCGCTTTTATGAGGAGATCGTCCAAGTACGGGATAATTGTGACACCTTGCTTTCGCAGGAGCACCATCATTTCCGCCATTACCTTGGTGAAAATTCTCGGGCCCGTGGAGAGACCAAACGGCAACGTCTGAAATTGGTAATGACAATCCTGTACCGCAAATCTTAGGTACGCCTGATGAGGTGGATATATGGGAACATGAAGGTATGCATCCTTTATGTCCAGAGATACCATAAAATCCCCCCCTTCCAGGGTGGCGATGACCGCTCTTAGCGATTCCATCTTGAACTTGAACCTTTTCAAGTATAGGTTCAGGGATTTTAAATTTAATATGGGTCTGACCGAACCGTCCGGTTTCGGGACTACAAACAGGGTCAAGTAATATCCCCTTCCTTGTTGAAGTAGGGGAACCTTGACCACCACCTGTTGAAGATACAATTTGTGAATTGCCTTTAACACAATCTCCCTTTCCTGGGGAGAAGATGGTAGGGCCGATTTGAAAAACCGGCGAGGAGGCACCTCTTCGAATTCCAGCTTGTAACCCTGAGAAACAATTTCTATTGCCCAGGGATCCAGCTGTGATTGAACACAGATGTGGCTGAAAATTCGAAGACGTGCCCCCACTGGGGCGGACTCCCTTAGCGGAGCCCCAGCGTCATGCGGTGGATTTTGTAGAGGCCGGGGAGGACTTCTGTTCCTGGGAACTAGCTGTGTTGTGCAGCTTTTTCCCTCTGCCCTTACCTCTGACAAGAAAGGACGCACCTCGTACTTTCTTGTTTCTCTGTGATCGAAAGGACTGCATTTGATAATGTGGTGCTTTCTTAGGCTGTGAGGGAATATAAGGCAAAAAATTTGATTTACCAGCTGTAGCTGTGGAGACCAGCTCCGAGAGACCTTCCCCAAACAATTCCTCACCCCTGTAAGGTAAAACCTCCATATGTCTTTTTGAGTCGGCATCACCTGTCCACTGCCGGGTCCATAGGACTCGTCTAGCAGAAATCGACATAGCGTTTATTCTAGAACCCAGTAGACTAATGTCTCTTTGAGCATCTCTCATATATAGGACAGCATCTTTTATATGCCCTAGGGTCAATAAAATAGTATCCTTATCTAGGGTTTCAATCTCCGCTGATAAGGTATCTGTCCATGCTGCTACTGCGCTACAAACCCAGGCCGACGCAATTGTGTGTAAATGGACTTTAGGGTACCCTCCTGCTTGCGGTAAGCAGGATCCCTGAGGGTAGCTGTACCCTGGGACGGCAGCACTACCTTTTTGGATAAGCGTGTAAATGCTTTATCCACCCTATGGGAGGATTCCCACCGTATCCTGTCCATTGGCGGGAAAGGATACGCCATAAGAATCCTTTTGGGAATCTGCAGTTTTTTGTCTGGAGATTCCCAAGCTTTTTCACATAATTCGTTCAACTCATGTGAGGGGGGAAAAGTTATCACAGGTTTCTTTCCCTTATACATGTGTACCCTCGTGTCAGGGACAGGGGGTTCCTCTGTGATGTGCAAAACATATTTTATTGCAATACTCATATATCGAATACATTTAGCCAATTTTGGCTGTAACTTTGCATCATCGTAGTCGACACTGGAGTCAGAATTCGTGTCGGTATCTGTGTCAACTATTTGGGATAGTGGGCGCTTTTGAGACCCCGAAGGTCCCTGCGACATAGGGACAGGCATGGGTTAACTCCCTGACTGTTCCCTAGCTTCAGCTTTGTCTAATCTTTTGTGCAATAAATTTACATTAGCACTTAAAACATTCCACATATCCATCCAGTCAGGTGTCGGCGTTGTCGACGGAGACACCTCATTCATTTTTACCTCCTCCTCCCCCTGAAAGCCTTCTACCTCAGACATGTCGACACACACGTACCGACACACCACACACTAATGGAATCCTCTTATCTGAAGACAGTTCCCCCACAAGGCCCTTTGGAGAGACAGAGAGAGAGTATGCCAGCACACACCCCAGTGCTATATGACCCAGGAAAAAACACTATATAATTATATGTTTACCCAGTAGCGCTATTTGTAATTTATAAATGCGCCAATTATGTGCCCCTCCTCTTCTTCAAAACCCTCCTTCGCCGTGGATTAAGCAGGGGAGAGTCCGGGGAGCTTCCTCTCAGCGCTGAGCTGTGGAGAAAATGGCGCTGGTGAGTGCTGAGGGAGAAGCCCCGCCCCCTCGGCGGCGTGCTTCTGTCCCGCTCAAATATACTGAAAACTGGCGGGGGCATATATATATATATATATATATATATATACACACACACACACACATACACACACACACACACACACACACACATATACAGTGGCCAGCTGTATATATACTATTTTTTCCAGAAAATAGGTTTATATGCTGCCCAGGGCGCCCCCCCTGCGCCCTGCACCCTTACAGTGACTGCCGTGTGTGAGGTGTATGGGAGAAATGGCGCACAGCTTCACCGCTGTGCGTTACTCAGTGAAGATCATGAAGTCTTCTGCCGCCTCTGAAGTCTTCTTTTCTTCTCATACTCACCCGGCTTCTATCTTCCGGCTCTGTGAGGAGGACGGCAGCGCGGCTCCGGGACGAACTCCAGGGTGAGACCTGTGTTCTGACTCCCTCTGGAGCTAATGGTGTCCAGTAGCCTAAGAAGCAGAGCCTTGAAACTCACAGAAGTAGGTCTGCTTCTCTCCCCTCAGTCCCTCGATGCAGGGAGTCTGTTGCCAGCAGAGCTCCCTGAAAATAAAAAACCTAACAAATATACTTTCTGTCAGAAAGCTCAGGAGAGCTCCCTGTAATGCACCCAGTCTCCTCTGGGCACAGTAGTAAACTGAGGTCTGGAGGAGGGGCATAGAGGGAGGAGCCAGTGCACACCCAGATCTAAAGTCTTTCTTAAAGTGCCCATGTCTCCTGCGGAGCCCATCTATCCCCATGGTCCTTACGGAGTCCCCAGCATCCTCTAGGACGTAAGAGAAAAATTATTATTATTACTATTTATGTGTATTATTATTTATACTGTTCAACACTGAGAGCATTTTCATGACCACTAAACACTACAGAGAGTATTTTTTTGGCTTTACAAGTTTTTGCAAAATCTAGGAGCCAACTTATAATTTAATAGCCAGAAAACTTGTATATATCCCCACATGTGCTCCTTCAATCAGACCACCACACATGCCCTTTCACTGGTCAGCAGACTCTGCCACATGTCCATACCTGCCCCCAATTCTACCATGCCACAAAGTAGGATCCAAGTTCATATTGAGCCACACAGTTATGCCACACTGTAGGGCCCACATTCATTATATGCCACACCATAAGACCCAAATTCATGTTATGTCACACCGCAGGGCCAAAATTCATATTATGCCACACGGAAGGGCCCATATTCATATTATGCCACATGGATGGGCCCCTATATTCATATTAAGCCACACGGTAGGGCCCATAGTCATATTATGCCACATGGTAGGGCCCATATTCATATTATGCCATGCAGAAGGGCCCATATTCATATTATGCCACATGGAAGGGCTTATATTAAATTTATGCCACACGGTAGGGCCCATATTCATATTATGCCATGCAGAAGGGCCCATATTCATATTATGCCACATGGAAGGGCTTATATTAAATTTATGCCACACGGTAGAGCCCATAGTTATATTATGCCACACGGTAGGGCCCATAGTTATATTATGCCACACGGTAGGGCCCATAGTCATATTATGCCACACGGTAGAGCCCATAGTTATATTATGCCACACGGTAGGGCCCATAGTCATATTATGCCACACGGTAGAGCCCATAGTTATATTATGCCTCACGGTAGGGCCCATAGTTATATTATGCCACACGGTAGGGCCCATAGTTATATTATGCCACACGGTAGGGCCCATAGTTATATTATGCCACACGGTAGGGCCCATAGTTATATTATGCCACACGGTAGGGCCCATAGTCATATTATGCCACACGGTAGAGCCCATAGTTATATTATGCCTCACGGTAGGGCCCATAGTTATATTATGCCTCACGGTAGGGCCCATAGTCATATTATGCCACACGGTAGAGCCCATAGTCATATTATGCCACACGGTAGAGCCCATAGTTATATTATGCCTCACGGTAGGGCCCATAGTTATATTATGCCTTACGGTAGGGCCCATAGTCATATTATGCCACACGGTAGAGCCCATAGTCATATTATGCCTCACGGTAGGGCCCATAGTTATATTATGCCTCACGGTAGGGCCCATAGTTATATTATGCCTTATGGTAGGGCCCATAGTCATATTATGCCACACGGTAGAGCCCATAGTTATATTATGCCTCACGGTAGGGCCCATAGTCATATTATGCCACACGGTAGAGCCCATAGTTATATTATGCCTCACGGTAGGGCCCATAGTCATATTATGCCACACGATAACAAACTCACTCTGCAGGTTATATTATAGACCACCGTGAAGAGCCCATACACACAGCTAACAAGGAACTGCACTTATGTCCTCCAGATTGTATAGGAAAGTGCAGAGTCATAGTGCTTTTGTATTCCTCAATAAGGGGACTGTTCTGTCTCGATTTCAGGACAGTTCACTAGCTCATCACAGAAACTGATTGCTTCAGCTTTCCCTTAAGTGTGAGAAGGTGCGTGCTTGTCATTATACACTGCTAAAACTGCTTCTATCTGCATGCTGCTCTTTTCTGCAATAGGACTGAACTGTGCTTCTGCATGCCTGTCGTACTCCTAAGGAGTAACACGGCAACGCTCCCTGCTTCTGACTTTAAACAGCTGCTACTGTATATTACTCTTTATGCTCCGAGTCCACATAGGGACAGTAATATAGTAAGCCCAAAGTGCTGCCACCTGGTGGACTATTTATGAATTACCTTACTCTCAAGGAGAATATTAAAATATTGACTATTCAGGATTTATCAGAGTTAAACTGCTGATATTTAAGTGAATGTAAATTGATATGATAGTATTTTAATTGCCAGCTCATGTACTTGTGAATGCTACTGTGGAACAGTTAACGCATATGACTTTCAACCTAACCAAGTTACACCTACAGCGGTGACCAGCTAAGTGCCAGATAATAGGAATTTAATACCTACCGGTAATTCCTTTTTTCGTAGTCTGTAGTGGATACTGGGAATGTACTTTAATACCATGGGGAATAGATCAGGTCCATTGGACCCTGGCACTTTAAGAAATCATTAGTGTGTGCTGGCTCCTCCCCTCTATGCCCTTCCTAGAAGACTCAGTCTAGGAAAACAGTGCCAGAGGAGACGAACATACATTGAGAGAAGGATATAAACACAGAAAACGGTGAGGTAACGAACCAACACACAACAACAATAAAGATAGCAGAGCTAACCAGAGCAGAGGAAAGCAACGCTAACTATAATAAAGGATAGCAACACTAACCAAACATGGAACCGGGACAGCAATAGCAGACCCAACCAAGAACACTTACAACCAGGTAAGCAGGAATACGAAGCACTGAGGCGGGCGCCCAGTATCCATTACGGACTACGAGAAAAGGAATTACTGGTAGGTATTAAATTCCTATTTTCTCTAGCGTCTTAGTGGATACTGGGATGACTTTAGTACCATGGGGAAGTCCCAAAGCTCCCAGAAAGGGTGGAAGAGTGCTGAGACCCCTGAAAACCGCCTGACCAAACTGAAGGTCATCTCTGGCCAAGGTGTCGAACCTGTAGAATTTTACGAACGTGTTCGAACCAGACCAAGTAGCTGCCCGGCAAAACAGTAAGGCCAAGACACTCCGGGCAACCGCCCAGGAAGAACCCACCAACAGTGTGGAGTGGGCCTGGATAGAACATGGCAACGGTAATGCTGCCGAAGAATAGGCTTATTGGATGGTCAACCTGAGCCAACGAGCAATACACTGCTTAGAAGCAGGATGACCAATTTTGGTAGCGTCATAAAGGACAAAATTGGCAGTCAGTAACGAGCTGTCCTCTTGACGTAAATCCTCAGAGTCCTCACAACATCCAAGGACTTTGGAGCAACCGATGTGTCAGATAGCACCGGAACCAGAATTGGTTGATTAATGTGAAAACCTGAAACCACTTTAGGCAAAAGCTGCGGGCGAGTCCTGAGCTCCGCCCTATCCTCGTGAAATATCAAATATGGGCTCTTACAGGATAAGGTCCCCAATTCTGATATATATCTTGCAGAAGCTAAAGCCAGCAACGTGACTGTCTTCCACGTTAGATATTTCAAGTCTACCCTGTGTAAGGGTTCAAACCAGTCCGACTGTCGAAAAGTCAAGACCACATTGAGATCCCATGGCGCTGTGGGAGGGACAAAGGGTGGCTGAATGTGAAGAACACCCATAAGGAAAGTCTGTACTTCTGGGAGTACCGCTAGTTGTTTCTGGAAGAATATAGAGAGCCGAAATCTGAACTTTGATGGAGCCTAACCGTGGGCCCTTATCCACACCTGCTTGGAGGAAAAGCAGAATACGGCCAAGTCGAAACTCCGCAGGAGGATATTTTCTACCCTCGTACCAGGAGACATATTTCTTCCAGATATGGTGGTAAGGTTTGGATTTGACCACCTTACGGCCTGGACCATTGTGGAAATAACCTTGGATGGGAGACCTTTTCTAGTTAAGATCTCCCTCTCAGCTTCCAAGCCGTCAAATGTAGCTGCAGTAAGTCTGGATAGATGAACGGTCCTTGTTGAAGAAAGTCCTTGAGTAGCGGCAGAGGCCAGGGTTCCTCCAGAGACATGGTCAGGAGGTCCGCATATCAGGCCTGTCGAGGCCACTCCGGGGCAATTAGAACTGCCTGAGCTCATTCCCTTTTGAGTCTTTATAGAGCTCTTGGAATGAGGATTGTAGGAAACAGGTACACTAACTGATAGGTCCACTGTGTCAGCAGAGCGTCCACAGCTGTCGTTTGCGGGTCTCTCGTACTGGAACATGAGTTGAAACTCCACCGTAGGAAACGTCTTGGATTCACACCAAGACACATACTTTTTCCAAATCCGATGGTAATGTTTAGACGTTACTCCCTTCCTGTATCAGAGTAGGAATAACTTTGTTCAGAATGCCCTTCCGAGCTAAGATCTGGCGTTCAACCTCCATGCTGTCAAACGTAGCCGTGGTAAGTCTTGATAAGCGAACGGCCCCTGTTGCAGAAGGTCCTCTCGAAGGGGAAGAGGCCTTGAGTCTTCCAGCAGTAACTCCAGAAGATCCGCGTTCCAAGCTCTTCTTGGCCAGTCCGGAGCAATGAGGATCGCCTGAACTCTTGCTTTCTTTAGGAGTTTTTGAATTCTTGGGATGAGTGGCAGTGGAGGAAACACATACACTGATCTGAACACCCACGGAGTTACCAGGGCGTCCACTGCCGAAGCCTGTGGATCCCGCGACCTGGAACAGTACCTCCAAAGCTTCTTGTTGAGACGGGAGGCCATCATGTCTATTTGAGGTACACCCCAAAGATTTGTTACCTCCGTGAACACCTCTGGATTGAGGCCCTACTCTCCAGGATGGAGATCGTGTCTGCTGAGGAAGTCTGCTTCCCAGTTGTCCACTCCCGGGAATGAAGATTGCTGACAGCGCCACCGCGTGCTTTTCTGCCCAAAGGAGGATTCTGGTTACCTCCGACATCGCCGCCCTGCTCTTTGTTCCGCCCTGTCGGTTTATGTAAGCCACCGTCATTACATTGTCCGACTGCACCTGAATGGCCTGATCTTGTATAAGATGTGCCGCTTGCAGAAGACCGTTGTACACGGCCCTTAGTTCCAGAATGTTTATTGGAAGAATGGATTCCAGACTTGACTACCTTCCCTGGAAGGTTTCCCCTTGGGTGACAGTGCCCCAACCTCTGAGACTTGCATCCGTGGTTAGGAGGATCCAGTTCTGAATCCCGAACCTGCGGCCCTCGAGAAGGTGCGGCATTTGTATTCTGTGGTGCATGTGTAGGTGAGATCCCGACCACTTGTAAAGGAGGTCCAGTTGGTAGGACCGTGCATGAAATCTTCCGTAATGCAGAGCCTCATGGGAGGCAACCATCTTCCCCAGAAGGCAAATGCACTGAAGAATCGATACCCGGGCAGGCTTCAAGACATCCCGTACCATTGTTTGCATCACCAACGCCTTCTACACCGGTAGAAACACCCTTTGCACTTCCGTGTCGAGGATCATCCCCCGGAAAGACAATCTCCTTGTCGGCTCCAAATGTGACTTTTGAAGATTCAGGATCCATCCATGATCCCTGAGCAGTCGAGTCGTGATAGGAATGGACTGATACAATCTCTCCCTGGACAACGCCTTTATCAGCAGATCATCCAGATATGGAATTATGTTCACTCCCCGTCTGCGGAGTAGCACCATCATCTCTGCCATCACCTTGGTGAACACTCTCGGTGCCGTGGAGAGGCCAAATGGCAGTGCCTGGAACTGATGACAGTCCAGCAGTACAAATTTTAGATAAGGCTGATGAGGCAGCCAGATTGGAATGTGAAGATACGCATCTTTGATATCCAGGGATACCAGGAATTCCCCCTCCTCCAGACCTGAGATCACCGCTCTCAGAGACTCCATTTTGAACTTGAATTCCCTCAAATAAGGGTTTATTTCCTTCAGGTTCAAAATTGGTCTGACCGAACCATCCGGTTTCGGTACCACAAATAAGTTTGAATAGTAACCCTTGCTTTCCAGTGAGGTGGAACCAGAACAATTACATTTGCCCTTTCCAATTTTTGAATGGCTTCCTGTAGGATAGCCCTTTCTGTCAGCAAAGCTGGTAAGCCTGATTTGAAGAATCTGTGAGGCGGGAGCTCTTGAAATTCCAGCCTATACCCCCTGGGACACTATATCCTGTACCCAGGGATCCAGGCCGAATGATACCCAGACGTGACTGAAAAGTCTGAGTCTCACTCCCACCTGCCCGCTCTCCAGGCTGGGAGGTCCACCGTCATGCTGAGGATATTGAGGAAACAGAGCCAGACTTCTGTTCCTGGAAACATGCAGGTGCAGGCTTTCTGGATTTTCTCCGACCACCTCTAAAGAAAGTGGTAGGGTTTTTGGATTTCTTAACCTTAGCTGTCCGAAAGGACTGCATTGTAGATGAAGAAAAAGATTTATTCGGTGTCTGAGTGGCTGAGGGAAGAAAGGTTGACCTTACCTGCGGTTGCCGTGGAGATCCACGCATCCAAAGCTTCCCCAAATAGAGCCTGACCTGTGAAGGGTGAGTTCTCCACACTTCTCTTGGATTCCGCGTCTGCAGACCATTGGCGTAGCCAGAGTCCTCTGCGTGCGGAGACAGCCATGGAAGACGTCCTTGCATTCAGATGACCCAGGTCCTTCATGGCCTCCACCATGAAACCAGCCGATTCCTGTATGTGACTTAAAAACATTTAAATGTCACTTCTCTCCATAGAATCTAATTCCTCTAGAAATGTGCCTAACCACTTCACTATGGCTTTAGAAATCCATGCACAGGCAATAGTGGGCCTTAACGCCACGCCTGAAGCAGTGTATATGGATTTGAGGGTAGTCTCAATCTTGCGGTCTGCCAGTTCTTTCAACGCGGTAGACCCAGGGACAGGTAAAACCACCTTTTTAGACAGCCTAGATACAGAAGCGTCTACTATAGGTGAGTTTTCCCACTTTTTCCTATCCTCCTCAGGAAAGGGAAAAGCCATAAGAACCCTCTTTGGGATCTGGAATTTCTGCTCCGGGTTTTCCCAGAATTTTTTGAATAATGTATTTAACTCCTTAGATGCCGGGAAAGTCATGGGGACTTTCTTATTGTCTGTAAAGTAAGCCTCCTCGACCTGCTCAGGTGTTTTTTCAGTAATGTGCAACACATCCCTAATGGCCTCAATCATGAGCTGCACCCCCTTAGCAAGGGATGCCTCTCACCCCCTGCATATCCCCATCACCCGTATTCGAGTCGGTATCCGTGTCAACCTGCATAATCTGGTTCAAGAGCACGCTTCTTTGGGCATATACAAGGGGAGTTTGAGGAGGCTGTGGGAACAGAACCAGACAAAACCTCTACAGCTTTTCTCAAAACCTGCGTTTCAGTCTCATTACGAGTTATCCTAGATGAAATCTGGGATATCATTCCCTTAAGTGAAGCCAAACGAAAAAAAGGGGAGGTAGGTGGGCGCTAGTATAATGGCTATAAGACACCTGAAATGCTGATACTGTTCTCTGGCAGCAGCTTCCCAAAAATAAGATTTTACTTACCGATAAATCTATTTCTCGTAGTCCGTAGTGGATGCTGGGACTCCGTAAGGACCATGGGGAATAGCGGCTCCGCAGGAGACAGGGCACAAAATAAAAGCTTAAGGATCAGGTGGTGTGCACTGGCTCCTCCCCCTATGACCCTCCTCCAAGCCTCAGTTAGGATACTGTGCCCGGACGAGCGTACATAATAAGGAAGGATATTGAATCCCGGGTAAGACTCATACCAGCCACACCAATCACACCGTACAACTCGTGATCTGAACCCAGTTAACAGTATGATAAACGCAAAGGAGCCTCTGAAAAGATGGCTCACAACAATAATAACCCGAATTTTTGTAACAATAACTATATACAAGTATTGCAGACAATCCGCACTAGGGATGGGCGCCCAGCATCCACTACGGACTACGAGAAATAGATTTATCGGTAAGTAAAATCTTATTTTCTCTGACGTCCTAGTGGATGCTGGGACTCCGTAAGGACCATGGGGATTATACCAAAGCTCCCAAACGGGCGGGAGAGTGCGGATGACTCTGCAGCACCGAATGAGAGAACTCCAGGTCCTCCTCAGCCAGGGTATCAAATTTGTAGAATTTAGCAAACGTGTTTGCCCCTGACCAAGTAGCTGCTCGGCAAAGTTGTAAAGCCGAGACCCCTCGGGCAGCCGCCCAAGATGAGCCCACTTTCCTTGTGGAATGGGCTTTTACTGATTTTGGTTGTGGCAATCCTGCCACAGAATGTGCAAGCTGAATTGTACTACAAATCCAACGAGCAATCGTCTGCTTTGAAGCAGGAGCACCCAGCTTGTTGGGTGCATACAGGATAAACAGCGAGTCAGATTTTCTGACTCCAGCCGTCCTGGAAACATATATTTTCAAGGCCCTGACAACGTCAAGCAACTTAGAGTCCTCTAAGTCCCTGGTAGCCGCAGGTACCACAATAGGTTGGTTCATGTGAAATGCAGAAACCACCTTAGGTAGAAATTGAGGACGAGTCCTCAATTCCGCCCTGTCAGAATGAAAAATTAAGTAAGGGCTTTTATATGATAAAGCCGCCAATTCTGACACACGCCTGGCTGAAGCCAAGGCTAACAGCATCGACACCTTCCATGTGAGATATTTTAAGTCCACAGTGGAAAGTGGTTCAAACCAATGTGACTTTAGAAAACTCAACACAACATTGAGATCCCAAGGTGCCACTGGAGGCACAAAAGGAGGCTGTATGTGCAGCACCCCTTTTACAAAAGTCTGAACTTCAGGTACTGAAGCCAGTTCTTTCTGGAAGAAAATCGACAGGGCCGAAATTTGAACCTTAATGGACCCCAATTTTAGGCCCATAGACAGTCCTGTTTGCAGGAAATGAAGGAAACGACCCAGTTGAAATTCCTCTGTAGGGGCCTTCTTGGCCTCACACCACGCAACATATTTACGCCAAATGCGGTAATAATGTTTTGCGGTTACGTCCTTCCTGGCTTTGACCAGAGTAGGGATGACTTCTTCTGGAATGCCTTTTTCCCTCAGGATCCGGCGTTCAACCGCCATGCCGTCAAACGCAGCCGCGGTAAGTCTTGGAACAGACAAGGCCCCTGCAGTAGCAGGTCCTTTCTTAGAGGTAGAGGCCACGGTTCGTCCGTGAGCATCTCTTGAAGTTCCGGGTACCAAGTCCTTCTTGGCCAATCCGGAACCACGAGTATAGTTCTTACTCCTCTCCTTCTTATGATTCTCAGTACTTTTGGTATGAGAGGCAGAGGAGGGAACACATACACTGACTGGTACACCCACGGCGTTACCAGAGCGTCCACTGCTATTGCCTGAGGGTCCCTTGACCTGGCGCAATATCTGTCCAGTTTTTTGTTTAGACGTGACGCCATCATGTCCACCTTTGGTTTTTCCCAACGGTTTACAATCAGGTGGAAGACTTCTGGGTGAAGTCCCCACTCTCCCGGGTGAAGGTCGTGTCTGCTGAGGAAGTCTGCTTCCCAGTTGTCCACTCCCGGAATGAACACTGCTGACAGTGCTATCACATGATTTTCCGCCCAGCGAAGAATCCTTGCAGCTTCTGCCATTGCCCTCCTGCTTCTCGTGCCGCCCTGTCTGTTTACGTGGGCGACTGACGTGATGTTGTCCGATTGGATCAACACCGCCTGACCCTGAAGCAGAGGTTTTGCTTGACTTAGGGCATTGTAAATGGCCCTTAGTTCCAGAATGTTTATATGAAGAGATGTTTCCATGCTTGACCACAAGCCCTGGAAATTCCTTCCCTGTGTGACTGCTCCCCAGCCTCTCAGGCTGGCATCCGTGGTTACCAGGATCCAATCCTGAATGCCAAATCTGCGGCCCTCTAGTAGATGAGCACTCTGCAGCCACCACAGGAGAGACACCCTTGTCCTTGGCGACAGGGTTATCCGCTGATGCATCTGCAGATGCGATCCGGACCATTTGTCCAGTAGATCCCACTGAAATGTTCTTGCATGGAATCTTCCGAATGGAATCGCTTCGTAAGAAGCCACCATTTTCCCCAGGACCCTCGTGCACTGATGCACTGAGACCTGGCCTGGTTTTAGGAGGTTCCTGACTAGCTCGGATAACTCCCTGGCCTTCTCCTCCGGGAGAAACACCTTCTTCTGGACTGTGTCCAGAATCATTCCTAGGAACAGTAGACGTGTCGTTGGAATCAGCTGCGATTTTGGAATATTTAGAATCCACCCGTGCTGACGTAACACTACCTGAGATAGTGCTACTCCGACTTCTAACTGTTCCCTGGATCTTGCCCTTATCAGGAGATCGTCCAAGTAAGGGATAATTAAAATGCCTTTTCTTCGTAGAAGAATCATCATTTCGGCCATTACCTTGGTAAAGACCCGAGGTGCCGTGGACAATCCAAACGGCAGCGTCTGAAACTGATGACAGTTTTGTACTACAAACCTGAGGTACCCTTGGTGAGAAGGGTATATTGGGACGTGGAGATAGGCATCTTTGATGTCCAGAGACACCATATAGTCCCCTCTTCCAGGTTCGCTATCACTGCTCTGAGTGACTCCATCTTGAATTTGAACCTTTTTATGTAAGTGTTCAAGGATTTCAGATTTAAAGTTGGTCTCACCGAGCCGTCCGGCTTCGGTACCACAAACAGCGTGGAATAATACCCCTTTCCCTGTTGCAGGAGGGGTACCTTGATTATCACCTGCTGGGAATACAGCTTGTGAATGGCTTCCAAAACTGCCTCCCTGTCGGAGGGAGACTTTGGTAAAGCAGACTTCAGGAACCGATGAGGGGGAAACGCCTCGAATTCCAGTTTGTACCCCTGCGATACTACCTGTAGAATCCAGGGATCCACTTGCGAGTGAGCCCACTGCGCGTTGAAATTCTTGAGACGGGCCCCCACCATATCTGAGTCTGCTTGTAAAGCCCCAGCGTCATGCTGAAGACTTGGCAGAAGCAGGGGAGGGCTTCTGCTCCTGGGAAGCGGCTGCATGGTGCAGTCTTTTTCCTCTTCCTCTGCCCCGGGGCAGAAAGGAGTGGCCTTTTGCTCGCTTGTACTTATGGGAACGAAAGGACTGAGTTTGAAAAGACGGTGTCTTTTTCTGCTGATGTGGAGTGACCTGGGGTAAAAAGGTGGATTTTCCAGCCGTTGCCGTGGCCACCAGGTCCGATAGACCAGCCCCAAATAACTCCTCCCCTTTATACGGCAATACTTCCATGTGCCGTTTGGAATCCGCATCCCCTGACCACTGTCGCGTCCATAACGCTCTTCTGGCAGAGATGGACATAGCACTTACTCTTGATGCCAGGGTGCAAATATCCCTCTGTGCATCACGCATATATAGTAATGCATCCTTTAAATGTTCTATAGTTAACAAAATATTGTCCCTATCCAGGGTATCAATATTCTCGGTCAGGGAATCCGACCATGCGACTCCAGCACTGCACATCCAGGCTGAGGTGATTGCTGGTCGCAGTATAACACCAGTATGTGTGTATATACTTTTTAGGATATTTTCTAGCCTTCTATCAGCTGGTTCTTTGAGGGTAGCCGTATCAGGAGACGGTAACGCTACTTGTTTTGATAAACGTGTGAGCGCCTTATCTACCCTAGGGGGTGTTTCCCAACGCGCCCTAACCTCTGGCGGGAAAGGATATAATGCTAATAATTTTTTAGAAATTAGCTGTTTTTTATCGGGGGAAACCCACGCTTTTTCACACACCTCATTTATTTCCTCTGACTCAGGAAAAAATATTGGTAGTTTTAGAAAGGTTCAATGCCTCTTTCATTGCCGTGATCATGTAACGTGTGGCCCTACTGGACATTACGTTTGTCTCGTCACCGTCGACACTAGACTCAGTATCTGTGTCAGGGTCTGTGTCGACCCACTGAGGTAACGGGCGTTTTAGCGCCCCTGACGGTGTTTGAGACGCCTGGACAGGCACTAATTGATTTGCCGGCTGTCTCATGTCGTCAACAGTTTTTTGTAAATTGCTGACATTATCACTTAATTGTTTAAATACAATCATCCAGTCAGGTGTCGACTCCCTAGGGGGTGACATCACCAACACAGGCAACTGCTCCGCCTCCACATCATTTTCCTCCTCATACATGTCGACACACGCGTACCGACACACAGCACACACACCGGGAATGCTCTGATAGAGGACAGGACCCCACTTAGCCCTTTGGAGAGACAGAGGGAGAGTCTGCCAGCACACACCCAGCGCTATATATATATATATATATATATATATATATATATATATATATATATATATATATATATATATATATATATATAGAGAGAGATAACCTTATATAAGTGTTACTCCCTTATAGCTGCTGTTAATATATTTATTTGCTGCCAAACGTGCCCCCCCTTCTCTTTTTTACCCTGATTCTGAAGCAGGACTGCAGGGGAGAGTCAGGGAGCCGTCCTTCCAGCGGAGCTGTGAGGGAAAATGGCGCTTGTGTGCTGAGGAGATAGGCTCCGCCCCTTCACGACGTCCTTATCTCCCGCTTTTTTGTGTAAAATGGCAGGGGATTAAAATACATCCATATAGCCCAGGAGCTATATGTGATGTATTCTGTTTTGCCACCTAAGGTATTCTGTTATATTGCGTCTCAGGGCGCCCCCCCCCCAGCGCCCTGCACCCTCAGTGACCGGAGTGTGAAGTGTGCTGAGAGCAATGGCGCACAGCTGCGGTGCTACCTTAGTCTGAAGACAGGATGTCTTCTGCCGCCGATTTCACCGGACCTCTTCGTCTCTTCTGGCTCTGTAAGGGGGACGGCGGCGCGGCTCCGGTGACCCATCCAGGCTGAACCTGTGATCGTCCCTCTGGAGCTAGTGTCCAGTAGCCTAAGAAACCCGATCCACTCTGCACTCAGGTGAGTCCGTTTCTTCTCCCCTTAGTCCCACGATGCAGTGAGCCTGTTGCCAGCAGGACTCACTGAAAATAAAAAAACCTAACTAAACTTTTATTCTAAGCAGCTCAGGAGAGCCACCTAGATTGCACCCTTCTCGGCCGGGCACAAAAATCTAACTGAGGCTTGGAGGAGGGTCATAGGGGGAGGAGCCAGTGCACACCACCTGATCCTTAAGCTTTTATTTTGTGCCCTGTCTCCTGCGGAGCCGCTATTCCCCATGGTCCTTACGGAGTCCCAGCATCCACTAGGACGTCAGAGAAATTGAGGTACTGAACCTCAACCAAAAAATTCACAGAACAAGAAACACTCAGAGAAGCGCTACCATTAGACAGCATTAATAAAATTTATTATTAAAAATATTTGATATATAACTATCACAATTCAGTAAATAAACCAAGTATCCTGTGGTATAGTAAACTCGTGTAATATACACCAAACATTAGTAGCTAAAGATAGTAACAAATATAAGATACATTGTAAAAACTCCCTTGGAAAAACGTAACCACCTGTATTCCGGATAAAGATGCAGCATTTACGTTTAACTGATGCTTCTTAAATTAAGCTCCATGCATGGGCTAATTGGTCACATAAATTTATTAGATGTTTCTTTGGAAGTCCATCCACACTTAAAATGATGTACACTTGAACTATCCACCATTTAATAAACAGCTTGAGTGCTCACAGTCTCATCCATCAATATAAAAAGGCTTTTTATGGGCAGCTTATATGGACATATTTCCATGCATGATGCAGTGACTTTTAAGCTGGAACCGCTATTTGAACAGTCTCGTGCAAAGCTTACCCAGGCCTTTAATGGCGGAGGAATTAACCGCTGTCTCCTTCCTGATGGTGGGCGCCGGCTGCCCACACCGCTATGCAGCGGCACAGAAGGAGCTGTCAGTAGCACTGAATTGGGGCTGGACTCACAGGACAATGTCGGAGCGTGGCTGATCCGGACCAGAAGCCGTTCGCTCGTGGTTACGTGGCGGAAGCCGCCGAAGCGCACTGCTTGTGTGTTGAGTCTTTGATAATGACCAGGATACCGGACAGAATGTCGGGCGGGATGCTTGACGCGTTTCTCAGCCTCGAGAACAGGGGCTGTTTCCTCAGAAGTACCGCCTCCATAGTTTTGAGCATTTTTATACACCAGAGCTCTCTAATTACTAAAACAGATGTCTGATAACAATCAGCCAATTAAAGACTGTGTCAGGTTAATTCAAACCAACAGGCTCTTACTTGTATTGAAATACTTTTATAGATAAATAAAAATATAGACCTAATTATTCGTCCTCTATATAAGACGATAGCGGAGGTTAAATGACCTTTTCTTTTTATTAAGTCTAAACACATAAAAGAGAGACTCTATAAACATTTTAAAAACATAAATATATATATAAAAATGGGTGTCTTATAGCCACATAATTACCATACTATTTTTTTTTTCCCCTAGAGATAACAAATCCTATAGTATGGTAATTATGTGGCTATAAGACACCCATTTTTATATATATTTATGTTTTTAAAATGTTTATAGAGTCTCTCTTATGTGTTAAGTATTTCAATACAAGTAAGAGCCTGTTGGTTTGAATTAACCTGACACAGTCTTTAATTGGCTGATTGTTATCAGACATCTGTTTTAGTAATTAGAGAGCTCTGGTGTATAAAAATGCTCAAAACTATGGAGGCGGTACTTCTGAGGAAACAGCTCCTGTTCTCGAGGCTGAGAAACACGTCAAGCATCCCGCCCGACATTCTGTCCAGTATCCTGGTCATTATCAAAGACTCAACACACAAGCAGTGCGCTTCGGCGGCTCCCGCCACGTAACCACGAGCGAACGGCTTCTGGTCCGGATCAGCCGCGCTCCGACATTGTCCTGTGAGTCCAGCCCCCATTCAGTGCTACTGACAGCTCCTTCTGTGCCGCTGCATAGCGGTCGGTTTGGGCAGCCGGCGCCCACCATCAGGAAGGAGACAGCGGTTAATTCCTCCACCATTAAAGTCCTGGGTAAGCTTTGCACGAGACTGTTCAAATAGCGGTTCCAGCTTAAAAGTCACTGCATCATGCATGGAAATATGTCCATATAAGCTGCCCATAAAAAGCCTTTTTATATTGATGGATGAGACTGTGAGCACTCAAGCTGTTTATTAAATGGTGGATAGTTCAAGTGTACATCATTTTAAGTGTGGATGGACTTCCAAAGAAACATCTAATAAATGTATGTGACCAATTAGCCCATGCATGGAGCTTAATTTAAGAAGCATCAGTTAAACGTAAATGCTGCATCTTTATCCGGAATACAGGTGGTTACGTTTTTCCAAGGGAGTTTTTACAATGTATCTTATATTTGTTACTATCTTTAGCTACTAATGCAGAGGTTCCCAAACTGTGTGCCGTGGCTCCCTGGGGTGCCTCGGGACACTTGCAGGGGTGCCCTGGGTTGGTGGTCCAGGACTAATTCAAATTATTCATAGTCAATATAATAGGCAAAACCAGTGCTGGTGGCTGCCAGTCATAAAATATGTGGCCAAACAGAACAAATCTTGTCCCTCACCACACAACTGACCCTAAGGATGATAAATAAACGCGATCTACTTAATGTAATATTTCTTTCTAAATTTCTCAATAAGAAATTTCTGGCCTAGGAGTGCCATGAAAAAAATTCTGATATTCTAGGGCGCCGTGATTCAAAAAAGTTTGGAAACCACTGTACTAATGTTTGGTGTATATTACACGAGTTTACTATACCACAGGATACTTGGTTTATTTACTGAATTGTGATAGTTATAATAAGATTTTACTCACCGGTAAATCTATTTCTCGTAGTCCGTAGTGGATGCTGGGAACTCCGTAAGGACCATGGGGAATAGCGGCTCCGCAGGAGACTGGGCACAACTAAAGAAAGCTTTAGGACTACCTGGTGTGCACTGGCTCCTCCCTCTATGACCCTCCTCCAGACCTCAGTTAGGATACTGTGCCCGGAAGAGCTGACACAATAAGGAAAGGATTTGGAATCCCGGGTAAGACTCATACCAGCCACACCAATCACACCGTATAACTCGTGATACTATACCCAGTTAACAGTATGAAATATAACTGAGCCTCTCAACAGATGGCTCAACAATAACCCTTTAGTTAACCAATAACTATATACACGTATTGCAGACAATCCGCACTTGGGACGGGCGCCCAGCATCCACTACGGACTACGAGAAATAGATTTACCGGTGAGTGAAATCTTATTTTCTCTAACGTCCTAAGTGGATGCTGGGAACTCCGTAAGGACCATGGGGATTATACCAAAGCTCTCAAACGGGCGGGAGAGTGCGGATGACTCTGCAGCACCGAATGAGCGAACTCTAGGTCCTCCTCAGCCAGGGTATCAAACTTGGAGAATTTAGCAAATGTGTTTGACCCCGACCAAGTAGCTGCTCGGCAAAGTTGTAAAGCCGAGACCCCTCGGGCAGCCGCCCAAGAAGAGCCCACCTTCCTCGTGGAATGGGCTTTTACAGATTTAGGATGCGGCAGTCCAGCCGCAGAATGTGCAAGTTGAATCGTGCTACACATCCAGCGAGCAATAGTCTGCTTTGAAGCAGGCGCACCCAACTTGTTGGGTGCATGCAGGATAAATAGAGAGTCAGTCTTTCTGACTCCAGCTGTGCTGGAAACATAGATTTTTAGGGCCCGGACTACGTCCAGCAACTTGGAATCCTCCAAGTCACGAGTAGCCGCAGGCACCACAATAGGTTGGTTCAAATGAAAAGCTGAAACCACCTTTGGGAGAAATTGGGGACGAGTCCTCAATTCCGCCCTATCCATATGGAAAATCAGATAAGGGCTTTTACATGATAAAGCCGCCAATTCTGACACACGCCTGGCCGAAGCCAAGGCCAACAGCATGACCACTTTCCACGTGAGATATTTTAAATCCATGGTTTTAAGTGGTTCAAACCAATGTGACTTTAGGAAATTCAACACCACGTTGAGATCCCAAGGTGCCACTGGAGGCACAAAAGGGGGCTGAATATGCAGCACTCCCTTAACAAATGTCTGAACTTCAGGTAGTGAAGCCAATTCTTTCTGGAAAAAAAAATCGATAGAGCCGAAATCTGGACCTTAATGGAACCCAATTTTAGGCCCATAGTCACCCCTGACTGTAGGAAGTGCAGAAAACGGCCCAGCTGAAATTCCTCCGTTGTCGCCTTCCTGGCCTCACACCACGCAACATATTTTCGCCATATGCGGTGATAATGGTTTGCGGTCACTTCTTTCCTAGCTTTAATCAGCGTAGGGATGACTTCCTCCGGAATGCCCTTTTCCTTCAGGATCCGGCGTTCAACCGCCATGCCGTCAAACGCAGCCGCGGTAAGTCTTGGAACAGACAGGGCCCCTGCTGCAGCAGGTCCTGTCTGAGCGGCAGAGGCCATGGGTCCTCAGAGATCATTTCTTGAAGTTCTGGGTACCAAGCTCTTCTTGGCCAATCCGGAACAATGAGTATAGTTCTTACTCCTCTTCGCCTTATTATCCTCAGTACCTTGGGTATGAGAGGAAGAGGAGGGAACACATAAACCGACTGGTACACCCACGGTGTCACTAGAGCGTCCACAGCTATTGCCTGAGGGTCTCTCGACCTGGCGCAATATCTTTCTAGCTTTTTGTTGAGGCGGGACGCCATCATGTCCACCTGTGGCCGTTCCCAGCGATTTACAATCAGCTGAAAGACTTCTGGATGAAGTCCCCACTCTCCCGGGTGGAGGTCGTGCCTGCTGAGGAAGTCTGCTTCCCAGTTGTCCACTCCCGGAATGAACACTGCTGACAGTGCTAACACGTGATTTTCCGCCCATCGGAGAATCCTTGTGGCTTCTGCCATCGCCGTCCTGCTTCTCGTGCCGCCCTGTCGGTTTACATGGGCGACCGCCGTGATGTTGTCTGACTGGATCAGTACCGGCTGGTTTTGAAGCAGGGGCCTTGCCTGACTTAGGGCATTGTAGATGGCCCTTAGTTCCAGAATATTTATGTGTAGGGAAATCTCCTGGCTTGACCATAGCCCTTGGAAGTTTCTTCCCTGTGTGACTGCCCCCCAGCCTCGAAGGCTGGCATCCGTGGTCACCAGGACCCAGTCCTGTATGCCGAATCAGTGGCCATCCAGAAGATGAGCACTCTGCAGCCACCACAGCAGAGACACCCTGGTCCTTGGAGACAGGGTTATCAGCCGATGCATCTGAAGATGGGATCCGGACCACTTGTCCAACAGATCCCACTGAAAGATTCTTGCATGGAACCTGCCGAATGGAATTGCTTCGTAGGAAGCTACCATTTTTCCCAGGACTCGCGTGCAGTGATGCACCGAGACCTGTTTTGGTTTCAGGAGATCTCTGACTAGAGACGACAACTCCTTGGCTTTCTCCTCCGGGAGAAACACCCTTTTCTGGTCTGTGTCCAGAACCATCCCCAGAAACAGTAGACGTGTAGTAGGAACCAGCTGTGACTTTGGAATATTCAGAATCCAACCGTGCTGTTGTAGCACCTCCTGAGATAGTGCTACCCCGACCAACAACTGCTCCCTGGACCTCGCCTTTATAAGGAGATCGTCCAAGTATGGGATAATTAAAACTCCCTTATTTCGAAGGAGTATCATCATTTCGGCCATTACCTTGGTAAATACCCTCGGTGCCGTGGACAGACCAAACGGCAACGTCTGGAATTGGTAATGACAGTCCTGTACCACAAATCTGAGGTACTCCTGGTGAGGAAGGTAAATGGGGACATGTAGGTAAGCATCCTTGATGTCCAGTGATACCATGTAATCTCCTTCCTCCAGGCTTGAAATAACCGCCCTGAGCGATTCCATCTTGAACTTGAACCTTTTTATATAGGTGTTCAAGGATTTTAAATTTACAATGGGTCTCACCGAACCATCCGGTTTCGGTACCACAAACATTGTGGAATAGTAACCCCTTCCTTGTTGAAGGAGGGGTACCTTGACTATCACCTGCTGCGAATACAGCTTGTGAATTGCCTCCAGCACTGCCTCCCTGTCCGGGGGAGCTGTTGGCAAGGCAGATTTGAGGAAACGGCGAGGGGGAGACGTCTCGAATTCCAGCTTGTACCCCTGAGATACAACTTGTAGAATCCAGGGATCCACCCGTGAGCGAGCCCACTGGTCGCTGAAGTTCTTGAGACGGGCTCCCACCGTACCTGGCTCCGCCTGTGGAGCCCCAGCGTCATGCGGTGGACTTAGAGGAAGCGGGGGAGGGCTTTTGTTCCTGGGAACTGGCCGTATGCTGCAGCTTTTTTCCTCTACCTCTGCCTCTGGGCAGAAAGGACGCACCTTTAACCCGCTTGCCTTTCTGGGGCCGAAAGGACTGTACCTGATAATACGGTGCTTTCTTTGGCTGTGAGGGAACATGGGGTAAAAATGCTGACTTCCCAGCTGTCGCTGTGGAAACGAGGTCCGAGAGACCATCCCCAAACAACTCCTCACCCTTGTAAGGCAAAACTTCCATGTGCCTTTTAGAATCTGCATCCCCTGTCCACTGCCGAGTCCATAAACCCCTCCTGGCAGAAATGGACATTGCACTTATTTTAGATGCCAGCCGGCAAATATCCCTCTGTGCATCTCTCATGTATAAGACTGCGTCTTTTATATGCTCTATGGTTAGCAATATAGTGTCCCTGTCTAAGGTATCAATATTTTCTGACAGGGAATCTGACCACGCAGCTGCAGCACTGCACATCCATGCTGAAGCAATAGCTGGTCTCAGTATAATACCTGAGTGTGTATAAACAGACTTCAGGATAGCCTCCTGCTTCCTATCAGCAGGCTCCTTTAGGGCGGCCGTGTCCGGAGACGGTAGTGCCACCTTCTTTGACAGGAGTGTGAGCGCTTTATCTACCCTAGGGGATGTCTCCCAACGTGACCTATCCTCTGGCGGGAAATGGTACGCCATTAGTAACTTTTTAGAAATTACTAATACCCTTTTTTGTGGTACCTGGGGTAATATCAGAAATGTGCAACACATTTTTCATTGCCGTAATCATGTAACGTGTGGCTCTATTGGAATGTACACTAGACTCATCATCGTCGACACTGGAGTCAGTATCTGTGTCGACATCTGTGTCTGCCATCTGAGGTAGCGGGCGTTTTAGAGCCCCTGATGGCTTTTGAGACGTCTGGGCAGGCACGGGCTGAGAAGCCGGCTGTCCCACATCTGATATGTCGTCAAACCTTTTATGTAAGGAGTTGACACTGTCGCGTAATTCCTTCCACATATCCATCCACTCAGGTGTCGACCCCGCAGGGGGTGACATCACATTTATCGGCACCTACTCCGCCTCCACATAAGCCTCCTCATCAAACATGTCGACACAGCCGTACCGACACACCGCACACACACACAGGGAATGCTCTGACTGAGGACAGGACCCCACAAAGCCCTTTGGGGAGACAGAGAGAGAGTATGCCAGCACACACCAGAGCGCTATATAAAACAGGGATACACACTACACAGTGATTTTACCCCTTATAGCTGCTTATATATCACAGATTGCGCCTAAATTTAGTGCCCCCCCTCTCTTTTTTACCCTATGTAGTCTGGAACTGCAGGGGAGAGCCTGGGGAGCGATCCTTCCAGCGGAGCTGTGAGGGAAAATGGCGCCAGTGTGCTGAGGGAGATAGCCCCGCCCCTTTACCGGCAGGCTTCTCCCGCTTTTTTTATACAGTTATGGCAGGGGATTTTACACATATATAGTCTTAAAGGCTATATTATGTGTTAATTTGCCAAGTAAGGTACTTATATTGCAGCCCAGGGCGCCCCCCCCAGCGACCTGCACCCATCAGTGACCGGAGTATGTGGTGTGCCTGGGGAGCAATGGCGCACAGCTGCAGTGCTGTGCGCTACCTTAATGGAGACCGAAGTCTTCTGCCGCCGATTTCCAGGAACGTCTTCTTGCTTCTGGCTCTGCTAGGGGGACGGCGGCGCGGCTCTGGGACCGGACGACCGAGGCTGGGCCTGTGTTCGATCCCTCTGGAGCTAATGGTGTCCAGTAGCCTAGAAGCCCAAGCTAGCTGCAAGCAGGTAGGTTCGCTTCTCTCCCCTAGGTCCCTCGTAGCAGTGAGTCTGTTGCCAGCAGATCTAACTGAAAATAAAAAACCTAAATATTACTTTCTTTCTAAGAGCTCAGGAGAGCCCCTAGTGTGCATCCAGCTCGGCCGGGCACAAAATTCTAACCGAGGTCTGGAGGAGGGTCATAGAGGGAGGAGCCAGTGCACACCAGGTAGTCCTAAAGCTTTCTTTAGTTGTGCCCAGTCTCCTGCGGAGCCGCTATTCCCCATGTTCCCAGCATCCACTTAGGACATTAGAGAAATATCAAATATTTTTAATAATAAATTTTATTAATGCTGTCTAATGGTAGCGCTTCTCTGAGTGTTTCTTCTCCTTAAGTGAAGCCACCCACAACGGTTCGGATTCAGAAGGCTGAGACATGATATTACATTCCTGAGTACATGGAATGGATACTCTGCAGCACAAGACACAGAGTCCCTGGACATGGTAATGTGAGAAATATGTACACACAGGAAAATGTCAGTTTCCCAAGTACCTTCAGAGAGACACAGAGATAATGGAGCCAGCACCCACACAGCGCCCCAGTAGGCCGTTATATCATAAAAGCCTGGTGCTGACTGTGCAACCTTAATAAGCCAGTGCCAAATAGTGACTAACACTCTTTCCCCCCTTCTATAACCCCCTGGTACCTCACAGGATAGCTGGAGTTATGCGGAGGGTCAGCGCTCCCTGTCAGCGTCTCTGTGTGAGAATCTGCAGGGAGAAAATGGCGCTGGTGAGCTGCTGGATCCGCTGTGAGAAGCTCCGCCCCCTGTAATGGCGCGTCTTTCCGCACTTTGAAAGATTATACTGGCCTGAGGAATTTCATCGCTGGCAGCAGATAAAGTCCCTGATAGCCCAAGTGACCAGTGTGTAGGGTTTTGCGCTGGCCCAGGGCACCCCTCACCAGTGACGTGCGGTGGGGTGAGGCAGAGCCTTTCCTGTCATACTTACGTTTAAACCAGAGTTTTGACTGAATAAAAATAAGAATTTACTTACCGATAATTCTATTTCTCATAGTCCGTAGTGGATGCTGGGGACTCCGAAAGGACCATGGGGAATAGCGGCTCCGCAGGAGACTGGGCACAAAGTAAAAGCTTTAGGACTAGCTGGTGTGCACTGGCTCCTCCCCCTATGACCCTCCTCCAAGCCTCAGTTAGGATACTGTGCCCGGACGAGCGTACACAATAAGGAAGGATTTTGAATCCCGGGTAAGACTCATACCAGCCACACCAATCACACTGTACAACTTGTGATCTGAACCCAGTTAACAGCATGATAACAGCGGAGCCTCTGAAAAGATGGCTCACAACAACAATAACCCGATTTTTGTAACAATAACTATGTACAAGTAATGCAGACAATCCGCACTTGGGATGGGCGCCCAGCATCCACTACGGACTATGAGAAATAGAATTATCGGTAAGTAAATTCTTATTTTCTCTAACGTCCTAGTGGATGCTGGGGACTCCGAAAGGACCATGGGGATTATACCAAAGCTCCCAAACGGGCGGGAGAGTGCGGATGACTCTGCAGCACCGAATGAGAGAACTCCAGGTCCTCCTCAGCCAGGGTATCAAATTTGTAGAATTTAGCAAACGTGTTTGCCCCTGACCAAGTAGCTGCTCGGCAAAGTTGTAAAGCAGAGACCCCTCGGGCAGCCGCCCAAGATGAGCCCACTTTCCGTGTGGAATGGGCTTTTACAGATTTTGGCTGTGGCAGGCCTGCCACAGAATGTGCAAGCTGAATTGTACTACAAATCCAACGAGCAATCGTCTGCTTAGAAGCAGGAGCACCCAGCTTGTTGGGTGCATACAGGATAAACAGAGTCAGATTTTCTGACTCCAGCCGTCCTGGAAACATATATTTTCAGGGCCCTGACTACGTCCAGCAACTTGGAATCCTCCAAGTCCCTAGTAGCCGCAGGCACCACAATAGGTTGGTTTAAGTGAAATGCTGAAACCACCTTAGGGAGAAATTGAGGACGAGTCCTCAATTCCGCCCTGTCCGAATGGAAAATCAGATAAGGGCTTTTATAGGATAAAGCCGCCAATTCTGACACGCGCCTGGCCCAGGCCAGGGCCAACAGCATGACCACTTTCCATGTGAGATATTTTAACTCCACAGATTTAAGTGGTTCAAACCAATGTGACTTTTGGAACCCAAAAAACTACATTGAGATCCCAAAAGTGCCACTGGAGGCACAAAAGGAGGCTGTATATGCAGTACCCCTTTTACAAACGTCTGAACTTCAGGGACTGAAGCTAGTTCCTTTTGGAAGAAAATTGACAGGGCCGAAATTTGAACCTTAATGGACCCCAATTTCAGGCCCATAGACACTCCTGTTTGCAGGAATGTAGGAATCGACCCAGTTGAATTTCCTCCGTCGGGCCTTACTGGCCTCGCACCACGCAACATATTTTCGCCAAATGCGGTGATAATGTTTTGCGGTTACATCCTTCCTGGCTTTGATCAGGATAGGGATGACTTCATCCGGAATGCCTTTTTTCCTTCAGGATCCGGCGTTCAACCGCCATGCCGTCAAACGCAGCCGCGGTAAGTCTTGGAACAGACAGGGTCCTTGTTGGAGCAGGTCCCTTCTTAGAGGTAGAGGCCACGGATCCTCCGTGAGCATCTCTTGAAGTTCCGGTTACCAAGTCCTTCTTGGCCAATCCGGAGCCACGAATATAGTGCTTACTCCTCTCCATCTTATCAATCTCAGTACCTTGGGTATGAGAGGCAGAGGAAGGAACACATACACTGACTGGTACACCCACAGTGTTACCAGAGCGTCTACAGCTATTGCCTGAGGGTCCCTTGACCTGGCGCAATACCTGTCGAGTTTTTCCCAACGGTTTATAATCATGTGGAAGACTTCTGGGTGAAGTCCCCACTCTCCCGGGTGGAGGTCGTGCTGAGGAAGTCTGCTTCCCAGTTGTCCACTCCCGGAATGAATACTGCTGACAGTGCTATCCCATGATTTTCCGCCCAGCGAAGAATCCTTGCAGCTTCTGTCATTGCCCTTCTGCTTCTTGTGCCACCCTGTCTGTTTACGTGGGTGACTGCCGTGATGTTGTCCGACTGGATCAACACCGGCTGTCCTTGAAGCAGAGGTCTTGCTAAGCTTAGAGCATTGTAAATGTCCCTTAGCTTCAGGATATTTATGTGAAGTGATGTCTCCAGGCTTGACCATAAGTCCTGGATATTCCTTCCCTGTGTGACTGCTCCCCAGCCTCGCAGGCTGGCATCCGTGGTTACCAGGACCCAGTCCTGAATGCCGAATCTGCGGCCCTCTAGAAGATGAGCACTCTGCAACCACCACAGGAGGGACACCCTTGTCCTTGGTGACAGGGTTATCCGCTGATGCATCTGAAGATGCGACCCGGACCATTTGTCCAGCAGGTCCCACTGGAAAGTTCTTGCGTGGAATCTGCCGAATGGGATTGCTTCGTAGGAAGCCACCATTTTACCCAGAACCCTTGTGCATTGATGCACTGAGACTTGGCTCGGTTTGAGGAGGTTCCTGACTAGCTCGGATAACTCCCTGGCTTTCTCCTCCGGAAGAAACACCTTTTTCTGGACTGTGTCCAGGATCATCCCTAGGAACAGAAGACACGTCGTCGGAACCAGCTGCGATTTTGGAATATTGAGAATCCAATCGTGCTGCCGCAACACTACCTGAGATAGTGCTACACCGACCTCCAACTGTTCCCTGGATCTTACCCTTATCAGGGAATCGTCCAAGTAAGGGATAACTAAAATTCCCTTCCTTCGAAGGAATATCATCATTTCGGCCATTACCTTGGTAAAGACCCGGGGTGCCGTGGACCATCCCTACGGCAGCGTCTGAACTGATAGTGACAGTTCTGTACCATAAACCTGAGGTACCCTTGGTGAGAAGGGTAAATTTTTACATGAAGGTAAGCATCCTTGATGTCCCGAGACATCATGTAGTCCCCTTCTTCCAGGTTCGCAATCACTGCTCTGAGTGACTCAATCTTGAATTTGAACCTCTGTATGTAAGTGTTCAAAGATTTTAGATTTTAGAATCGGTCTCACCGAGCCGTCTGGCTTCGGTACCACAATAGTGTGGAATAATACCCCGTTCCATGTTGCAGGAGGGGTACCTTGATTATCACCTGCTGGGAATACAGCTTGTGAATGGCTTCCAAAACTGCCACCCTGTCAGAGGGAGACGTCGGTAAAGTCGACTTTTGGAAACGGCGAGGGGGAGACGTCTCGAATTCCAATATGTACCCCTGAGATATTACCTGAAGGATCCAGGGGTCTACTTGCGAGTGAGCCCACTGCGCACTGAAATTCATTGAGAACGGGCCCCCACCGTGCCTGAGCTTGTAAAGCCCTAGCGTCATACTGAGGGCTTGGCAGAGGCGGGAAAGGGTTTCTGTTTCTGGGAACTGGCTGATCTCTGCAGCCTTTTTCCTCTCCCTCTGTCACGAGCAGAAAAGAGGAACCTTTTGTCCGCTTGCCAACAAAGGACTGCGCCTGATAATACGGCGTCTTATTTTGAGAGGCGACCTGGGGTACAAACGTGGATTTCCCAGCTGTTGCCGTGGCCACCAGGTCTAAAAGACCGACCCCAAATGTCCCCTTTCAAAGGCAATACTTCCAAATGCCGTTTGGAATCCGCATCACCTGACCATTTTACTGGTAGAATTGGACAACGCACTTATACTTGATGCCAGTTGGCAATTATTCCGCTGTGCATCATGCATATATAGAAATGCATCTTTTAAATGCTCTATAGGCAATAATATACTATCCTTATCTAGGATATCAATATTTCCAGTCAGGGAATCCGACCATGCCAACCCAGCACTGCACCTCCAGGCTGAGGCGATAGCTGGTCGCAGTATAACACCAGTATGTGTGTAAATACCTTTTTTGGATACCCTCTTGCTTTCTATCAGCAGGATCCTTAAGGGCGGCCATCTCATGAGAGGGTAGAGCCCTTGTTCTTACAAGCGTGTGAGCGCCTTATCCCCCCTAGGGGGTGTTTCCCAATGCATCCTAACCTCTGGCGGGAAAGGGTATGCAGCCAATACTTTTTAAGAAATTATTAATTGTTATCGGGGGGAAACCCACGCATCATCACACACCTCATTTTATTTCTCAGATTCAGGAAAACTACAGGTAGTTTTTCCCTCACCGAACATAATACCCCTTTTTTGGTGGTACTCGTATTATCAGAAATGTATAAAACATTTTCCATTGTCTCAATCATGTAACGTGTGGCCCTACTGGAAATCATGGTTGTCTCTTCACCGTCGACACAGGAGTCAGTATCCGTGTCGGCGTCTGTATCTGCCATCTGCCTGACGGCCTATGAGACGTCTGGACAGGCACAAGCTGAGTAGCCGGCTGTCTCATGTCAACCACTGTTTTTTTTTTTTATATAGAGCTGACACTGTCACGTAATTTTCAACAGTACATCCACTCAGGTGTCGACCCCCTAGGGGGTGACATCACTGTTACAGACACTCTGCTCCGTCTCCACATCATTTTTCTCCTCATACATGTCGACACAAACGTACCGACACACAGCACACACACAGGGAATGCTCTGATAGAGGACAGGACCCACTTAGCCCCTTGGGGAGACAGAGGGAGAGTTTGCCAGCACACACCAGAGCGCTATATATGTATAGGGACAACCTTACAATAAGTGTCTATCCCTTATAGCTGCTTATATCTGTTATTTTGCCAAATAAGTGCCCCCCTCTCTTTTTTACCCTGTTTCTGTAGTTGCAGGATGCAGGGGAGATTCTGGGAGCCTTCCTACCAGCGGAGCTGTGTGGGAAAAATGGCGCTGTGTGCTGAGGAGATAGGCCCCGCCCCCTTCACGGCGGGCTCTTCTCCCGCTTTTTTCTGGAAAACTGGCAGGGGTTAAATACATCCATATAGCCCAGGAGCTATATGTGATGTATTTTTTGCCAAATAAGGTAAATTCATTGCTTCCCAGGGCGCCCCCCCCCCAGCGTCCTGCACCCTCAGTGACCGAAGTGTGCTGAGAACAATGGCGCACAGCTGCAGTGCTGTGCGCTACCTTATGAAGACAGGAAAGTCTTCTGCCGCCGATTTATGGACCTCTTCTTGCTTCAGCATCTGTAAGGGGGCCGGCGGCGCGGCTCCGGGACCCATCCATGGCTGGGCCTGTGATCGTCCCTCTGGAGCTAATGTCCAGTAGCCTAAGAAGCCCAATCCACTCTGCACGCAGGTGAGTTCGCTTCTTCTCCCCTTAGTCCCTCGATGCAGTGAGCCTGTTGCCAGCAGGTCTCACTGAAAATAAAAAACCTATTTAAACTTTTACTCTAAGCAGCTCAGGAGAGCCACCTAGATTGCACCCTTCTCGTTTGGGCACAAAATCTTAACTGAGGCTTGGAGGAGGGTCATAGGGGGAGGAGCCAGTGCACACCAGCTAGTCCTAAAGCTTTTACTTTGTGCCCAGTCTCCTGCGGAGCCGCTATTCCCCATGGTCCTTTCGGAGTCCCCAGCATCCACTAGGACGTTAGAGAAATATAAGAAAAATACTGATAATTTGTTTGAAATATCGTCTTTGCATTATTCTAATAATTTCTATAGCCCAAACTCTGGAGTAAAAAGTCTATGGCAGGTGAGGCAGTGCCTCACCTGTGTATCTTTTCCCCACATCTCTAATCAAAACTCACCAGATTTCCAGGAGTTTATAATGCTGCACCTGTGGATAATGCCCAGATGTACCCTTTGGCTCATATATTGCATGTAAATCTGGCTCTGGGGTTAGCCAGTGCCTCCTGAGCCATTTAGCTCACTGCACGTCCATGCCCCTCACAATCTGCCTCTAAGCCCTCCGCTGCGCTCCCACCCTGAAGCCACCATACACGACGGTTTCCCGCTGGTCGGGTTGCCGGCAATCCACTCACCACCGACCTTCTTCTAGCTGTTAGGGGGTGGTGGCATTCTGCGGGAGTGAGCGGTCACCTCAGAGGCTTGCGTTCATCACCCTTAGGAGCTCAGTGTCCTGTCAGCGGAGATAGTGGCCATTAACCTCAGAGGGTTGGATACTACTCCCCCCATAAGTCCCACGAAGCAGGGAGGCTGTTGCCAGCAGCCACCCTGTGCCTAACTCTCTTAAAAAGAATAAAACTAGAAAAACTTCTATGGAGTTCCCCTAGCTGTGACCGACTCCACCGGGCACATTTTCTAAACTGAGTCTGGTAGGAGGAGCATAGAGGGAGGAGCCAGGCCACACTGTTAAACTCTTAGTGCCCATGGATCCCAGGGGACCCGTCTATGGGGGTCATTCCGAGATGATCACAGCTGTGCTAAATTTAGCACAGCTACGATCATGGTTCCTGAGATGCAAGGGGGGAACGCCCAGCACAGGGCTAGTCGGCCCCGCATGCCAGTGCCGCTTCTCCCTCCCCTCCCCCCCCCCGAATACAAAAGCATCGCCTTTGTATCTGTGGAGTAACTCCCGGCCAGCGCAGCTCCTGCAGCTGGCCGGGAGTAGTGTGTCGCTGCCCGCAGTGTGAGACGTCATGCAGCCGCCGCGCCATGACCCACCAACGGGACCGCACCTACTAAACGGCGGCTTAACGCTGCCATTCAGCCCCCTCCCACCCAACGACCGCCTGTCTGTTTCGACGAACATTGCCTACAGTATTATTACCTGTACGTTTTCTTTTCTATGAATTTTAGTTGTAATGTTTTTTTCCCCTTTTCCTTAGAGTATATGTACTTATATTTTCTTCTTTTCTGTGAATATTGTTATACATGTTTTTTTTTCTTTTCTCAAAAGTATTAGATGCATACCCGTGTTTTCTTTTCTGTAAGTATTAGATGTGTACTTGGAGGTTTTTTTTCCATTGTATCTCTCCAACATCGAATAATCTAAAGCTAGAATTTCTTTAAATGTGGTTAACACGTTCCTGTATTGCTTGTGCATAGTATTCTAATATAAAAAAAACATCATAAACACATTTCAGAATAAAAATAAATAAGTCCAAATAAAATTCATAAAAAATAAGAATTTACTTACCGATAATTCTATTTCTCATAGTCCGTAGTGGATGCTGGGACTCCGTCAGGACCATGGGGAATAGCGGGCTCCGCAGGAGACAGGGCACATCTAAAAAAGCTTTTAGGTCACATGGTGCGTACTGGCTCCTCCCCCTATGACCCTCCTCCAAGCCTCAGTTAGGTACTGTGCCCGGACGAGCGTACACAATAAGGAAGGATCTTGAATCCCGGGTAAGACTCATACCAGCCACACCAATCACACCGTACAACTTGTGATCTGAACCCAGTTAACAGTATGATAACACAAACGAAGTAGCCTCTGAACAGATGGCTCACAACAACAGTAATAACCCGATTTTTGTAACAATAACTATGTACAAGCATTGCAGACAATCCGCACTTGGGATGGGCGCCCAGCATCCACTACGGACTATGAGAAATAGAATTATCGGTAAGTAAATTCTTATTTTCTCTAACGTCCTAGTGGATGCTGGGACTCCGTCAGGACCATGGGGATTATACCAAAGCTCCCAAACGGGCGGGAGAGTGCGGATGACTCTGCAGCACCGAATGAGAGAACTCCAGGTCCTCTTTAGCCAGAGTATCAAATTTGTAAAATTTTACAAACGTGTTCTCCCCTGACCACGTAGCTGCTCGGCAAAGTTGTAATGCCGAGACTCCTCGGGCAGCCGCCCAGGATGAGCCCACTTTCCTTGTGGAATGGGCCTTTACAGATTTAGGCTGTGGCAGGCCTGCCACAGAATGTGCAAGTTGGATTGTACTACATATCCAACGTGCAATCGTCTGTTTAGACGCAGGAGCACCCAACTTGTTGGGTGCATACAATGTAAACAACGAGTCAGATTTTCTGACTCCAGTTGTCCTTGAAATATATATTTTTAATGCTCTGACAACGTCCAGTAACTTGGAGTCCTCCAAGTCGCTAGTAGCCGCAGGCACCACAATAGGCTGGTTCAAGTGAAATGCCGAAACCACCTTAGGGAGAAATTGAGGACGTGTCCTCAATTCTGCCCTGTCCGAATGGAATATCAGATATGGGCTTTTGTATGACAAAGCTGCCAACTCCGAAACTCTCCTGGCTGAAGCCAGGGCCAACAGCATGGTTACCTTCCATGTAAGGTATTTTAAATCTACCGATTTTAAAGGCTCAAACCAATGAGATTTGAGAAAATTTAGAACCACGTTCAAATCCCACGGTGCCACTGGAGGCACTATTGGGGGTTGTATATGTAGTACACCTTTGACAAAAGTTTGTACTTCAGGCACCGACGCCAATTCCTTCTGGAAGAAAATTGATAAGGCCGAAATTTGAACTTTAATGGACCCCAATTTGAGGCCCATAGACAATCCTGCTTGCAGGAAATGTAAGAATCGACCCAATTGAAATTCTTCCGTTGGAGCCTTCTTGGCCTCACACCACGCAACATATTTTCTCCAAATGCGGTGATAATGTTGTGCGGTCACTTCTTTCCTGGCTTTAATTAAAGTAGGAATAACTTCCTCAGGAATGCCCTTCTCTTTTAGAATCCGGCGTTCAACCGCCATGCCGTCAAACGCAGCCGCGGTAAGTCCTGGAACATACAAGGTCCCTGCTGAAGCAGATCCCTTCTTAGAGGTAGAGGCCACGGATCCTCCGTGAGCATCTCTTGAAGTTCCGGATACCAAGTTCTTCTTGGCCAGTCCGGAGCTACCAGTATTGTTCTTACTCCTCTTTTCCGTATAATTCTCAGTACCTTTGGTATGAGAGGCAGAGGAGGGAACACATACACTGACTGGTACACCCACGGTGTTACCAGAGCGTCCACAGCTATTGCCTGAGGGTCTCTTGACCTGGCGCAATACCTGTCCAATTTTTTGTTGAGGCGAGACGCCATCATGTCCACCTTTGGTTTTTCCCAACGGTTCACAATCATGTGGAAAACTTCTGGATGAAGTCCCCACTCTCCCGGGTGAAGGTCGTGTCTGCTGAGGAAATCTGCTTCCCAGTTGTCCACTCCCGGGATGAACACTGCTGACAGTGCTACGACATGATTCTCCGCCCAGCGCAGAATCCTTGCAGCTTCTGCCATTGCACTCCTGCTTCTCGTGCCGCCTTGTCGGTTTACGTGGGCGACTGCCGTGATGTTGTCGGACTGGATCAACACCGGCTGACCCTGAAGCAGCGATTTTGCCAGGCTTAGAGCATTGTAGATCGCTCTTAGCTCCAGTATATTTATGTGAAGAGACGTCTCCAGGTTTGACCACACGCCCTGGAAGTTTCTTCCCTTTGTGACTGCTCCCCAACCTCGTAGGCTGGCATCCGTAGTCACCAGGACCCAGTCCTGTATGCCGAATCTGCGGCCCACTAACAGATGGGCAGTCTGCAACCACCACAGGAGAGACAACCTTGTTCTCGGTGACAGTGTTATCCGCTGATGCATGTGCAGATGCGATCCGGACCATTTGTCCAGCAGATCCCACTGAAATGTTCGTGCATGGAATCTGCCGAATGGAATCGCTTCGTACGAAGCCACCATCTTTCCCAGGACTCTTGTGCATTGATGTACTGACACAGTTCCTGGTTTTAGGAGGTTCTTGACAAGTTCGGATAACTCCCTTGCTTTCTCTTCCGGGAGAAATACCTTTTTCTGAACCGTGTCCAGAATCATGCCCAGGAACAGCAGATGTGTTGTCGGGGTCAATTGAGATTTTGGAAGATTTAGAATCCACCCGTGTTGCTGAAGCACTACTTGTGTTAGCGCTACACCGACTTCCAGCTGTTCTCTGGACTTTGCCCTTATCAGGAGATCGTCCAAGTAAGGGATAATTAATACGCCTTTTCTTCGTAGAAGAACCATCATTTCGGCCATTACCTTGGTAAAGACCCGAGGGGCCGTGGACAACCCAAACGGCAGCGTTCGAAACTGATAATGACAGTCTTGTATCACGAACCTGAGATACCCTTGGTGTGAGGGGTAAATCGGGACATGTAGATAAGCATCTTTTATGTCCAAGGACACCATGAAGTCTCCTTCTTCCAGATTCGCTATCACTGCTCTGAGTGACTCCATCTTGAACTTGAATTTCTTTATGTACAGGTTCAAGGATTTCAGATTTAGAATAGGCCTTACCGAACCGTCCGGTTTCGGTACCACAAATAGTGTGGAATAATACCCCTTTCCCTGTTGTAGGAGGGGTACCTTGACTATCACCTGCTGAGAATACAGCTTGTGAATGGCTTCCAAAACCGACGTCCTTTCTGAGGGAGACGTTGGTAAAGCAGACTTTAGGAACCGGCGAGGGGGAGACCTTTCGAACTCCAGCATGTAACCCTGAGATACTATCTGCAGGACCCACGGGTCCACTTGTGAGTGAAAAAGTGGAAATTTTTCACACTGCGCTCATCCCCGGTTTTGGATTTGCATGTGTCTACACTAGTGTAATAAATGGTGAAAATGCTTGTTTGAGTTTCAAAGTGATGTTTATTTATAAATAAAAAGCAGAAATGGATAGTCCTGAATTAATTGCACTCTATTTGGCTGTAATTAGCCTTCTTGCTAATTATGCATGAATACGCTTGGTTCTAAACGTATTTTGATGAAGTCCAAATGTAGTGAAAAAAATGAATGAAAAAAATGATGAAAAAAGGAAAAAATAAAAAATGAATGAATTATTGAAAAACGAAGAAGGAGAGAAAATGTCTATTTGATTGAAAATCGGGCCGCGGCGTCCCGCTGGTATTAACTGAGTGCACTTTGTTTAAAAAGTATTCTGCTACTGACAGACAAACAGCAGTGGAGAGTGCGTGAGGAAGAAAGGGACTCCGGACTGGTCTGCCTCCCCCTGCTTCTGCCGCCGTCACTGTGACTGTGTTCTGTCACAGGTCGGAGGCTTGTCAGCCTGGGTTTGGTGCCTGTCTTGGAGGGGGAGATGCACGCACTGCGACCACTCTCAGAGTGGTTCGTTGCCGCACTTCCCCCACCTACAGAGACTCACCTTTGATCTCCTTCTCCTCTGCTGGATGTGTCAGCGGCAAGTTGTTTCCTCGCTGTTCGGCCGTCGTCCGTGATCTGCAGACACTTCCTGGTTTTCAGTCACGTGACCGGGTTCTCTGTCTTGTTCCGCTCCTTCTGCTCGATCGTGCAGCTGTTGTAGATAATGTGGGGAAAATGCTCCAACGCGTTTCGGCCCTTGGGGGCCTTCCTCTGGGAGAAGAAGTGTATATGATTTCTCCTGTGGTGAGGGAATATCAGACAGAAAATAGTAAGGAACCATATAGCACCCAAAACACAAAAACAAACCACTATAGACAAAGTCCAACTAAAAGGAGGCTTTTATTACTGTGGCACATGTAACGCATGTACCACTACTAAAAACAGAAGTACCAAACCTGTTCACACAGTTACATCCACCTCAAACAAGAAAACAATGAAAATCAAAACAACACTAACATGTCATAGCAAGGGGGTGATTTATGTACTGGAATGCCCGTGTCACAAGCAGTACGTAGGGAGGACAGTGAGACCACTCAAGATAAGATTAAATGAACACATCAGGAACATAAGAAAAGGAACAGAGGAACATCCACTATCAAAACATTTCAAACAATTTCATAACAGTGATCCCACATTACTCACATTCATAGGATTAAAAGAGGTCAAACCCAGGTGGAGGGGGGGCAATTACATCCACCAGATAAACAAAGAAGAACTACGAGTCATGATTAACATGGACACACTAGTACCAAGAGGACTCAATTTTGACAATGAAGTGAGATCCATCATTTGTCAATAAAAAAAACTAACACTTACAAAGCAGAATTGACCACTTTGGTCTGCGCTCAATGGAGAAACTTTTTAAATAAATTCAACACACTCCAGCTTACAGTTATTCATCCATTCTCACTTGAAATTATACTAGCCCACCCAACACCAACCCACCCACCTACACTATACATCAGATTAAAGCTATGTACTTTAAGATTATAGTATTCTTCATTTCTCAATCATTCCATCTTCCTTTTGATTTATTTTATATATATTTTTATTTATTTATTTTTTATTTTTTTTATTTTATTATTTATTATTCTTATGGCATTTAATACCATCTTCACATTTATTTATTTTTACTTCATTTTTACTTCATTTCATTCATTTATTCCTAATATGATTCAATTGCACCTTTTCCACAATTTGTAATCAATTTATTGGTTCATTTCATTATTCTCATCCATTGATTTCTGAACTGCACAATGAACCAGTTCATCCACCAGGCTACAATCATCACTATAGCAACCATAAACAAAGCTTCAAGGTCACAAACCCACTCACTGGACGACAGAACATGACTGACAGTTGCAAAACCAATCAAAAAGGACCATGAAAGACTGAGCACATGCCTTTCATTGGTTACACAATGTGACTGACAAGAACAACTGCCTCTCATAACATGAAGCACGACATCCAATCAGAACGAAGGAACCACAGATCAGCCTATTTATTCCCTCACCACAGGAGAAATCATATACACTTCTTCTCCCAGAGGAAGGCCCCCAAGGGCCGAAACGCGTTGGAGCATTTTCCCCACATTATCTACAACAGCTGCACGATCGAGCAGAAGGAGCGGAACAAGACAGAGAACCCGGTCACGTGACTGAAAACCAGGAAGTGTCTGCAGATCACGGACGACGGCCGAACAGCGAGGAAACAACTTGCCGCTGACACATCCAGCAGAGGAGAAGGAGATCAAAGGTGAGTCTCTGTAGGTGGGGGAAGTGCGGCAACGAACCACTCTGAGAGTGGTCGCAGTGCGTGCATCTCCCCCTCCAAGACAGGCACCAAACCCAGGCTGACAAGCCTCCGACCTGTGACAGAACACAGTCACAGTGACGGCGGCAGAAGCAGGGGGAGGCAGACCAGTCCGGAGTCCCTTTCTTCCTCACGCACTCTCCACTGCTGTTTGTCTGTCAGTAGCAGAATACTTTTTAAACAAAGTGCACTCAGTTAATACCAGCGGGACGCCGCGGCCCGATTTTCAATCAAATAGACATTTTCTCTCCTTCTTCGTTTTTCAATAATTCATTCATTTTTTATTTTTTCCTTTTTTCATTCATTTTTTTCACTACATTTGGACTTCATCAAAATACGTTTAGAACCAAGCGTATTCATGCATAATTAGCAAGAAGGCTAATTACAGCCAAATAGAGTGCAATTAATTCAGGACTATCCATTTCTGCTTTTTATTTATAAATAAACATCACTTTGAAACTCAAACAAGCATTTTCACCATTTATTACACTAGTGTAGACACATGCAAATCCAAAACCGGGGATGAGCGCAGTGTGAAAAATTTCCACTTTTGCACCAATATTCTAACAAGTAGGACCAACTTGTTAAACACCAGCAGCACTCCCCGTAACGTTAGCACATTTCTGTGCGCAGTCCACCCAAATCCTATATCTTCCCACTTGTGAGTGAACCCATTGATTGCTGAAAATCTTGAGTCGACCCCCCACCGTTCCTGAGTCCGCTTGTAAAGCCCCAGCGTCATGCTGATGGCTTTGTAGAAGCCGGGGCGGGCTTCTGTTCCTGGGCAGGGGCTGCTTGCTGCCCTTTCTTACCCTTTCCTCTGCCTCGCGGCAGATAAGACTGTCCTTTTGGTCGCTTTTTATAGGAGCGAAAGGACTGCGGCTGAAAAGACGGTGTCTTTTTCTGTTGGGAGGGGGTCTGAGGTAAAAAAGTGGATTTGCCGGCAGTTGCCGTGGCCACCAGGTCCGAAAGACCGACCCCAAACAATTCCTCTCCTTTATATGGCAATACTTCCATATGCCTCTTGGAATCCGCATCACCTGACCACTGTCGCGTCCATAAACTTCTTCTGGCAGATATGGACATCGCGCTTACTCTTGATGCTAGAGTACAAACATCCCTCTGAGCATCTCGCATATAAAGGAAAGCATCCTTTAATTGCTCTAGAGTCAATAAAATACTGTCCCTATCCAGGGTATCAATATTTTCAGTCAGAGAATCCAACCACACTACCCCAGCACTGCACATCCAGGCTGAGGCTATTGCCGGTCGCAGTATAACACCAGTATGTGTGTATATACTCTTCAGTGTAGTTTCCAGCCTCCTATCTGCTGGATCCTTGAGGGCGGCCGTATCAGGAGACGGCAACGCCACTTGCTTTGATAAACGTGTGAGCGCCTTATCCACCCTAGGGGGTGTTTCCCAGCGCGCCCTAACCTCTGGTGGGAAAGGGTATAATGCCAATAACTTCTTGGAAATTAGCAGTTTTCTATCGGGGTTAACCCACGCTTCATCACACACGTCATTCAATTCCTCTGATTCTGGAAAAAATACAGGTAGTTTTTTCACCCCCCACATAATACCCCTTTTTGAGGTACCAGCAGTATCAGAGATCTGCAAAGCCTCCTTCATTACCGTGATCATATAACGTGTGGCCCTATTGGAAAATACGTTTGTTTCTTCACCGTCGACACTAGATTCATCTGTGTCGGTACCCGTGTCGACTGACTGAGGTAAAGGACGTTTTACAGCCCCTGACGGTGTCTGAGACGCCTGAACCGGTACTAACTGGTTAGCCGGGCGTCTTATTTCGTCAACTGACTTTTGTAATGTGCTGACATCACGTAATTCCATAACTAAAGCCATCCATTCCGGTGTCGACTCCCTAGGGGGTGACATTACCATCATCGGCAATTGCTCTGCCTCCACACCAACATCGTCCTCATACATGTCGACACACAGCAGCCACACAGGGAATGCTCTAATCGAAGACAGGACCCCCTAGCCCTTTGGGGAGACAGAGGGAGAGTTTGCCAGCACACACCAAAAGCGCTATAAATGTATATAAACAACCCTAGAAGGTGTTGTTTACTATATATGCGCTCTTAATATATAAATATCACCAATTTATGCCCCCCTTCTCTTTGTTACCCTGTTTCTGTAGTGCAGTGCAGGGGAGAGACCTGGGAGCCTTCCTCACCAGCGGAGCTGAGCAGGAAAATGGCGCTGAGTGCTGAGGAGAATAAGCTCCGCCCCTTTTTCGGCGGGCTTTTCCCCGGTTTTTAAGAAACTGGCCTGGGTTAAAATACATACATATAGCCTTAATGGCTATATGTGATGTATTTATTTTGCCACTAAAGGTAATTATATTGCTGCCCAGGGCGCCCCCAGCAGCGCCCTGCACCCTCCGTGACTGAGTCAGTGAGCCGTGTGACAACAATGGCGCACAGCTGCCGTGCTGTGCGCTACCTTCAAGAAGACTGAGGAGTCTTCTGCCGCCTGCTTTCCGGACCTCCGTTCTGCCGTCTCTTCAGCGTCTGTAAGGGGGATCGGCGGCGCGGCTCCGGGACGAACCCCAGGCTGACCTGTGTTCCGACTCCCTCTGGAGCTAAGTGTCCAGTAGCCTAAGACTCCAATCCATCCTGCACGCAGGTGAGTTGGAAATCTCTCCCCTAAGTCCCTCGTTGCAGTGATCCTGTTGCCAGCAGGAATCACTGAGATTGAAACCTAAAAAAAAAACTTTTCTAAACAGCTCTTTAGGAGAGCCACCTAGATTGCACCCTCTCGGACGGGCACAAAAACCTAACTGAGGCTTGGAGGAGGGTCATAGGGGGAGGAGCCAGTACGCACCATGTGACCTAAAAGCTTTTTTAGATGTGCCCTGTCTCCTGCGGAGCCCGCTATTCCCCATGGTCCTGACGGAGTCCCAGCATCCACTAGGACGTTAGAGAAATAAGATTTTACTTACCGATAAATCTATTTCTCGTAGTCCGTAGTGGATGCTGGGGACTCCGTCAGGACCATGGGGAATAGCGGCTCCGCAGGAGACAGGGCACAAAAGTAAAAGCTTTAGGATCAGGTGGTGTGCACTGGCTCCTCCCCCTATGACCCTCCTCCAAGCCTCAGTTAGGATACTGTGCCCGGACGAGCGTACACAATAAGGAAGGATTTTGAATCCCGGGTAAGACTCATACCAGCCACACCAATCACACTGTACAACCTGTGATCTGAACCCAGTTAACAGCATGATAACAGCGGAGCCTCTGAAAAGATGGCTCACAACAATAATAACCCGATTTTTGTAACAATAACTATGTACAAGTATTGCAGACAATCCGCACTTGGGATGGGCGCCCAGCATCCACTACGGACTACGAGAAATAGATTTATCGGTAAGTAAAATCTTATTTTCTGACGTCCTAGTGGATGCTGGGGACTCCGTCAGGACCATGGGGATTATACCAAAGCTCCCAAACGGGCGGGAGAGTGCGGATGACTCTGCAGCACCGAATGAGAGAACTCCAGGTCCTCTTTAGCCAGGGTATCAAAATTTGTAGAATTTTACAAACGTGTTCTCCCCCGACCACGTAGCTGCTCGGCAGAGTTGCAATGCCGAGACCCCTCGGGCAGCCGCCCAGGATGAGCCCACCTTCCTTGTGGAATGGGCCTTGACAGATTTAGGCTGTGGCAGGCCTGCCACAGAATGTGCAAGTTGAAATGTGCTACAAATCCAACGAGCAATCGTCTGCTTAGAAGCAAGAGCACCCAGTTTGTTGGGTGCATACATGATAACAGCGAGTCAGTTTTCCTGACTCCAGCCGTCCTGGAAACCTATATTTTCAGGGCCCTGACAACATCTAGCAACTTGGAGTCCTCCAAGTCCCTAGTAGCCGCAGGTACCACAATAAGCTGGTTCAGGTGAAACGCTGACACCACCTAAGGAAGAAACTGGGGACGAGTCCGCAGCTCTGCCCTGTCCGAATGGACCATCAGATATGGCTTTTGTGAGACAAAGCCGCCAATTCTGACACTCGCCTGGCCGAGGCCAGGGCCAACAGCATGGTCACTTTTCATGTGAGATATTTCAAATCCACAGATTTGAGCGGTTTAAAATGTGATTTGAGGAATCCCAGAACTACGTTGAGATCCCACAGTGCCACTGGAGGCACAAAAAGGGGGTTTTAATGTGGTGATAATGTTTTGCGGTCACCTCCTTCCTGGCTTTGACCAGGGTAGGAATGACCTCTTCCGGAATGCCTTTTTCCCTTAGGATCTGGCGTTCCACCGCCATGCCGTCAAACGCAGCCGCGGTAAGTCTTGGAACAGACCTGGTACTTGCTGAAGCAAGTCCCTTCTTAGCGGCAGAGGCCATGAGTCCTCTGTGAGCATTTCTTGAAGTTCCGGGTGCCACGTCCTTCTTGGCCAATCCGGAGCCACGAGTATAGTTCTTACTCCTCTACGTCTTATAATTCTCAGTACCTTGGTTATGAGAAGCAGAGGAGGGAACACATACACCGACTGGTACACCCACGGTGTTACCAGAACGTCCACAGATATTGCTTGAGGGTCTCTTGACCTGGCGCAATACCTGTCCAGTTTTTTGTTCAGGCGGGACGCCATCATGTCCACCTTTGGTCTTTCCCAACGGTTCACAATCATGTGGAATACTTCCCGATGAAGTCCCCACTCTCCCGGGTGGAGGTCGTGCCTGCTGAGGAAGTCTGCTTCCCAGTTGTCCACTCCCGGAATGAACACTGCTGACAGTGCTATCACATGATTTTTCACCCAGCGAAGAATCCTTGCAGTTTCTGCCATTGCCCTCCTGCTTCTTGTGCCGCCCTGTCTGTTTACGTGGGCGACTGCCGTGATGTTGTCCCACTGGATCAATACCGGCTGACCTTGAAGCAGAGGTCTTGCTAAGCTTAGAACATTGTAAATTGCCCTTAGCTCCAGTATATTTATGTGGAGAGAAGTCTCCAGACTTGATCACACTCCCTGGAAATTTTTTCCCTGTGTGACTGCTCCCCAGCCTCTCAGGCTGGCATCCGTGGTCACCAGGACCCAGTCCTGAATGCCGAATCTGCGGCCCTTTAGTAGATGAGCACTCTGCAGCCACCGCAGAAGAAACACCCTTGTCCTTGGAGACAGGGTTATCCGCTGATGCATCTGAAGATGCGATCCGGACCATTTTTCCAGCAGATCCCACTGAAAAGTTCTTGCGTGAAATCTACCGAATGGAATCGCTTCGTAAGAAGCCACCATTTTTCCCAGGACCCTTGTGCAATGATGCACTGACACTTTTCCTGGTTTTAGGAGGTTCCTGACTAGCTCGGATAACTCCCTGGCTTTCTTCTCCGGGAGAAACACCTTTTTCTGGACTGTGTCCAGAATCATCCCTAGGAACAGCAGACGTGTCGTCGGAAACAGCTGCGGTTTTGGAATATTTAGAATCCACCCGTGCTGTAGTAGAACTACTTGAGATAGTGCTACTCCGACCTCCAACTGTTCTCTGGACCTTGCCCCTATCAGGAGATCGTCCATTTTCTTTGAAGAAGAATCATCATTTCGGCCATTACCTTGGTAAGGACCCGGGGTGCCGTGGACAATCCAACCG